>NW_007252998.1:27269-118089 GCF_000164805.1 Carlito syrichta | reverse complement strand
AAAAAAAAAAAAAAAAAAAGAAAGAAAGAAAGTATTCCAGGAAATTGAGAAAGATGGAATTCCCCCCAAATCTTTTTACGAAACTAACATCACACTGATACCCAAACTGGGTAGAGATCCAACAAAAAAAGAGAACTACAGGCCAATATCCCTTATGAACATAGATGCAAAAATCCTAAACAAAATTCTAGCAAATTGGATGCAAAAACACATCTCAAAAAACATCCACGATGACCAAAGTAGGCTTCATCCCCAGGATGCAGGGCTGGTTCAACATTCACAAGACCATAAATGTAATTAAATACATCAACAGATTTAAAAACAAGAATCATATGATTATCTCATTAGATGCAGAAAAAGCTTTTGATAAAATCCAGCATTCCTTCTTGATAAAAACCCTCAAACACCTAGGTATAGAAGGAACATACCTCAAAATAGTAAGTGCCATCTACAATAAACCCACAGCTAACATATTGCTAAATGGACAGAAACTGGAAACATTTCCCCTGAAAACTGGAAGAGAAGGCTGCCCACTCTCACCCTTCTTGTTCAACATTGTGTTGGAAGTCCTAGCTCGGGCAATTAGACGAAAGAAGGAAATCAGGGGTATCCAAATAGGAAAGGATGAAGTAAAGTTATCCCTCTTTGCTGATGATATGATCTTATACACTGAAAATCCAAGAGCATCTGTCAAAACCTGCTTGCACTGATAAAGGACTTTGGCAAAGTCCCAGGGTACAAAATAAATGTGCAAAAGACAGTTGCATTCCTATACACCAACAACAAGCAGGCAGAGACCCAAATTAAAAGCACAATCCCCTTCACAGTAGCCACCAAAAAACAAAATACCTTGGCATCTTCATAACCAGAGAAGTGAAAGGCCTTTACAATGAGAACTATAAAACACTGCTCAAAAAAATCCAAGAAGACACAAACAAATGGAAAAATAAACCATGCTCATGGATAGGAAGAATCAACATTGTTAAAATGTCCATCCTACAAAAGGCAATCTACAGATTCAACACAATACCCATTAAGTTACCAACATCATTCTTCTCAGACCTGGAAATGACAATACAGAAATTCATATGGAAACATAAGCGACCACTAATAGCCAAAACAATCCTTAGCAAAAGAAACAAAGCAGGAGATATCACACTTCCAGATTTCAAACTTTACTATAGGGCTACAGTAATCAAAACAGCCTGACATTAGTACAAGAACAGGCACATAGACCAATGGAACAGGATAGAGATTCTGGAAGCAAAGTCTCAATTCCTCAACCAACTCATCTTTGACAAATCCTCCAACAACAACCACTGTGGAGAGGAGAACCTATTCAGTAAATGGTGCTGGAAAAACTGGCTGACCACATGCAGAAGACTGAAGCAGGACCCCTACCTATCACCATACACAAAAATTAATTCTAAACGGATCGAAGACCTAAACATAAAACCTCAAACTATAAGAATCTTAGAAAATGCAGGAGACACCCTTATGGAAATTGGAACTAGCAATTTCAGAACCCTAAATGCCCATACCTTAAGAAATAAGATAGACAAGTGGGACCTCATCAAACTAATGAGCTTCTGCAAAGCAAAAGAAACCATCAAGAGAGCAGAGAGACAGCCCACAGAATGGGAAAAAGTATTTGCCAACTGTATATCTGACAAAGGCCTAACATCTAGGATCTACAAGAAACTCAAACGCACCAAAAGGAAAAAAAAAAAAACAGCCCCATTAAAAAGTGGGCAAAAGACACGAATAGACACTTCTCAAAAGAAGATATATGGGCAGCCAACAGACACATGAAAAAGTGTTCAGCCTCATTTATCATCAGAGAAATGCAAATCAAAACCACATTGAGATACCACCTAACCCCAATAAGAATGGCTATGATTAATAAAACAAATAACAGATGCTGGCGAGGATGTAGAGAAAAAAGAGCAATTCTACACCACTGGTGGGAATGCAAACTAGTGCAACCTCTTTAAAAGACACTGTGGCAATTTCTGAAAGAACTAGAAATTGACCTTCCATATGACTCAGCAATTCCCCTACTGGGAATATACCCCGAAGAACTCAAATCATTCTACAAAAAAAGATACCTACACACATATGTTTGTTGCAGCTGTATTCACAATAGCAAAAACATGGAACCAGCCATGTTGCCCCTCAAAGCTAGACTGGTTTAAAAAAATGTGGTACATATACACAATGAAATATTATGCAGTCATAAAGGACAAACATATGGACTTCACAGCAACTTGGATAGATTTAGAGTTGATCACACTCAGTGATCTATCACAGAAACAAAGAACAGAGAACCATATGTTCTCACTCATAAGCAGACCTTGAACAATTATAATACTATAAGAAAGGGATTGGCAGTAGTGGGAAACTGTCAGGGGAGGGGGGTGGGATTGTCAGTTGAGGGAAGTTGCTAGGGGAGGGAGGGGCAAACCTTATCAACAAGGGTACCCGCATAATCAATGTTTATATACCTAACCCTGAATTGTACCCCACATTTTTATAATAAAAAAAGAAATGGAATATAAAATATATATATATAAACAACAAATATTTTATGTTTATTTTATTTTATTTTAGGCAGGTCTCACTCTGTCATCTAGGCTGGGGTGCAGTGGTGCCATCATAGCTCACTGTAGCCTCCAACTCTTGGGAACAAGGAATCCTTCTGCCTCAGCCTCCTGAGTAGCTTGGATGACATGTGTGCAACACCATGGCTGGCAAATTTTTTTAAATGTTTTGTAGAGATGGGCTCTCACTACATTGCCCAAGCTAAATAAACATCTTTAATTAAGACAATTATTTTGCATGTTTTAATTTCTATTTTACTGCTATTCGATCTAAATCATATTAGGTTTTATCCATTTTCTGAATAAAGCATGGTTTCCTTTTATCCCATTTTCTTTCACTTCCAAAAGAATGAAAGTGAGAAAGAAGAAAGAGCCAGGTAAGAAAAACAGAGTCTGGAGTTCGAAAATTTGAAGCAGACCTATCCAAATAGAGTTGGCTGTGTACCCTTTCAGTGAGCCCACTATTTTTTGGAGTCTGTAGTCAGCACCCAATAAATAAGTTAATGTAGATGATGACAGAGATTAATATTCTCAGTTTAACTCCCCATGTCAGGCCTTGAGTTGAGTCCATCTTGGTGAGGCCAAGTTGAGCAGAAGCAAGAGACACAAACAAGAGTAAACTTCCAGCTGTCAGCTTGGAATGATGAGTCTAGTCAAGACTTCTGACCCTGGGCCTCTGGGGAATCGGTGCTGGCAGAGAAAGGAGGGAGGGTGGCCACATCACAGCATCTGTTATCAGTTGCCTCTTGCTCCCTCCCTGCATTCCAGACCTGGCACTTCAGACATTCTGAAATGGAGAAGGTTGCTGTTGGGGCTATGTTTGAAACCTTCAGATGATTGACTGGAAGCAGAATTGCCAGGGTCTGAACCCTCAACCCCAGAGTTCACAGAGGCCAACCAGCCTGCAGAGCCCAAGTCCTTGATCCCATTGGAAAGGCAGTTCTCATTAAGCAATGCTGCTAGATTTGGTGCCTAAGACATAAGGCTGCCTGCTTGCTCCTGGACTTGATTTCTAGGCCCTGAAATAAAAGTAGTTTTACAATTTCCAAATCAATCCATCTTTACTTGGTGGACTTGCTAGAGCAATGATATTATTTGCTGAGTACAATTGTCCTCACGGGTAGCAGCATGGGAAATGTTCCCGGCATATAAGACAGTTGAGAAACTCCACAGGCCTCCCATTCCCTATGGGGAATCAGGCTGAAGAGACGCTTCTGGAACAACCAGTGAACAGCACTCTGGGCTCTGTCTGAATGATTTCAGAGAGCTACTGCACATGCTGACTTTCAAAGGCAGCTCATTCTTCCTGAGGATTTTGCCCTTAAAACCAGGAAATCCTCAGGGACAGCTCTGACTGGAGGAAAATCACACAACTCATGACAGCGTTCGAGACACAAATGTGAACAATTTTCCTTAATGCCGTCAGACACAGCAGTCAAAAACATCCCTAAAGTGAAATGGCCGGGCTCTGTGTTGCAGAGAAATTCCACCATGGGGAGACTGAAATCATGACACCTTTACAGCTCTAGAAGGAAATGAGATGACTGAGTGTTAAAATGCCCTGGTGAATTGGGGGAAAATGAGGAAGTTGTTCATTCTTGCTAATTACAGTCTGGGTGTCAAGTTTTCATTTTCAATTTAGGCAGGATATTATGGACTTTGTTTGCTTATGTATTTTGGGTCTAATAAGATTGCCACGTACAATCTTCTACCCTTATGGACATGCAGGCCAGCAAAGCCATGATCTGTTGAACACATTTTGTCTTCCTCACTTTATTGATTCTGTGAAGAAAGCCTTCTGATGCTCTGTTTTCATCATTGCTCAGACTTTTCTCTCACTGTCCCTTCTCTGAGCATGATTTCTCCACCTTGGCACCAAGGACAGTGGGGGCTGGTGAATTCTGTGTGGTAGGGGCTTTCCTGGCCACTGCAGGATGTTTAGCAGCACCCCTGGGCTTTACCCACTAGATGCCAGGAGCAGCCTCGTTCCAGTATGGCAACCAGACATGTCTCTAGACATTGTATATCACTCCTGTGTGAGAGTTCATCCAATAACCTAGATGGACACTTCAATCTTAATATCAACGTGATATAACATTCCTTCTCTCCATAGAATTGTCTCATGTCGCTTTCCTGCCAATTTTCTTTTCTTTTTTTGTTTTTGAGTCAAGGTCTCACTCTGTTGCCCAAGCTGCAGTGCAATGGCATGATCACAACTCACCACAGCCTCAACCACCCAAGTAGCTGAGACCATAGGTGTGCACTGCCATGCCCAACTAATTTTGTTTTATTTTTTGTTTTTTGCAGAAATGAAGTCTCACTATGTTCCCCTGGCTGGTCTTGAACTCCTGGGCTCAAGCAATCTCCCCACCTTGGCCTCCCAAAGTGCTTGGATTACAGGTATGAGTCACTACACCTGGCCCCTACCAATTTTCCATCCCTTCCTCTCTGCTCCCAGGCCACTGAGTCACTTTAAGGTGTCTCTGTTGGTGTTATAGCCATTGTCCAGCCCACTGGTTCAATGTCTTGGTTGTCCTCAGGGTCCTATCAATAAAATCAGGAAAGAAGGAGCCAGGGATGCGGAAAGAATAAACACCTCCAGCTTCTCCCTGGATCTGTAGGCTGCCACCTGAGAGATCTGATTCTAGGCATGTATGACATTCAGATAGAGGGATATTTTGGTATAATTGCCTATAATATTTTTAAATTATTATTAATGCAAAAAGAAATTAAGGTTTCAATGCATGTTTTTAAAACACCTAAAAGAAGTTTACTAAATTTCTCAAAATATTCCTTCAGACTGAAAAACTGGACAATTTCTGAACTTTCTTATAGCACAGGAAATACTGGTACCCCTACCTTTCAAATTAAACCTTGAGGTGAGACACTGCCTCTGGTCATGGTCACGTCTGCCACACTAGTGCTCCGCTGTTAAGAGCAACAGTGTTAATTATTATTATTTTTTAGAGACAGGGTTTTGCTATGTTGACCAGTCTGGCCTAACTCCTGGCTTCAAGTGATCCTCCTGTCTCAGCCTCCCAAAGTCCTAGGATTAGGGGCATGAGCCACCAAGCCTAACTAAGAGCAACATTTTAATATTGCTTTTATTATTGCCATGAAACCCCTCTTTTCAAGGCTAACTTCAGAGAAGTTATATGTGTGCTAATGGCTGGAGACATATTCCTCATAGAACAGGAGAGGGGGGCTTTTTTTGAAAGAATATGGTAGACCCAAAGTAAAGCTCTCATATCATCTCTTTTCACTCCCTTACACAGTTCATATAAATTACATATTTTTGCCTTCGCCTGAGGGATTTTCTTCCCATTTGTACATAAGCTCCCTGAGGGTAGAGATTGTGTTTAATGATTACTTTTTAACATCTCTGGTGACTAACACAGTCCCTAGTTTATTGGTTGTCTTCCGTGAATGTTTTCTTAAAAACGAAGGGAGGGAGGGAGGGAACAAGGAGGAAAAAGGAAGGAAAGAAGAAAGGAATAGGAAAGACAGAGAGATAGAAAGGTAGGAGGGAGGAAGGGAAGAAAATAGGAGGAAGGGAGGCAGAGAGGGAAGACATCAATGTTACATTTGTATTTCGCACTATTCAGATTGGTTCCAAGCTCTAAAGAATTTATAAAACTGATGCTAAGCCTAACCCATTCTCATTTGTCGCCACAGACCCCAGAGATTAGTAGCTTCTCTGCCATGCAACATCTCATGCAGAACAAAAGGAGTCGAGATGCTGGCTCAGGTTATCCAAGAACTATTGTTGAATGAAAACCAACATCAAGAGAAAATAATCACCAAAAAGGAGTTAAAAGATGCTCAGCTCTTTAAGTTATACAAATTTCCATTAACTTAACATTAGGAAAGAGAGTAAAAGTTTCTACTTCAGAGCCATAAAAAATAAACTGAATTATAATAAAAGAACAGGCTTAAAGGTCCTCAGATCTACCACACTGCCTTTCAGCAAAGCCAAAACAAAAATTTTGCTTTCCTTTTCTACAGATGTTTAAAGACAACTTTTCATTTCATGAAAGGTCTTCTTCCTGTCACATCAATTTTTCAACTTTCAAATTTAGTCCTCTTTCTCCAGTCTAGTAATATGTATATATTTAAGAAAATTTTGAATAATATCAAAGAGCATAAAAAGCGCAAAACAAAATAAATGCCTGTAGTATTCCAGGAATCATTTAATCGATGAAACTTCTCATTTCCAAAAAACCTTAGTTTTGCTACATAATACTGCATGAATCATTCTGTCTTCACATCCAGATTCAAGACCAAATTCTTTATTTGCCATTAATTAGAAGTGCTGTGTATTTTTGAAGTGTGTTTAAAAGTCTTATTTTAGGACATGGGCCAAAAGGCAAGGCTCTCCAACTCATTAACCTGCTCCATAAACTTCCAACCACTGTTTCCTACGGGGGGAAAACATACCTGGGAATAGAGTTACTATTTTAATTCTTTCCTTCTAACTATTTCAAGACTGGTTTATCCTCATTTCATCTGAATGAAAATTACTTGAGAACGTTTCCTCCCTTGTGTAATAGGGACTTAACAATTTAGTTCTGGTTAAGAAATCCGATTGCTTCTATTGGTCAAAGAACCAGGAGCTAAACAAAAATTAAGAAACCTGTCATAATGGTGTGGGAAGTCCTAAGGAAATGGCTGCCAATCAGAGGAACCAATGGGTTGAACCTTACCACCCTGTGACTCTGAGAGGATTTTCTGTTACATGAGGGAAGGAGGCATGGCCCCGTGCAGTGCTTGTCCAAAATCATCACCCCGCCATTTCCTTTTCAATGAGGAAAGGGAATTGTTGGGTTCAGTTTGTATGGATTTCATTTGTTTTTCCACTTCAGGATTATATTCTTTGACTGGGAATTGGGGAATTCTACTTCTGCAGCCCTCAGCCTGAAAGCCATCACTTCTCCCACTTCTCAGCGCAGGAGCTGGCATTGAGACCACTGACGAGGCGACGTTCTCGGCTTCCAGGGGACCCGTGGCCAGAGCTTCCTGCTCTGCTCATGGAAGCCTGTTCACAGACCAGGTTGGGGCTGCTTTCCCGGACCCGGGGCTGGGTCCCTGCCCACATTTTAATGACAAGCTGGAGCCAAGTGCCTTTGCTGATTGGGAAAGCTATGTGCTTGCTTGGGACTTTTTAATCATTAAAAAGCCTTTGCAGGCATTGTTCCCAGTCTGTTTCCACCTTGGCCTTGGAACTCTGGGCTAAACAGTCCACACACTGTTATCAGTGGTGGAAATATTCTGCCAACGTATTAGGGCTCTCCAGTGTGGTCTGCTCTAGTGCAGAATCAATAAAAGATCTAGCCTCTGTTTTGAAAACCTTGTGCTCTCAGAGGCTGGTAAACATATGTAGATATGAATGTCGACAATCAATCATTGACAAACATCTGAAATGCAGTAAAACCTTGTTAATCCTCTGTTGCTGATCCCAAATAGCATGTAATTCAAAGCAACTGCTGTTTCTGTCTTCCATTGTTCTTTAATGAAAATATTAAATAACTCGAAACTGGCAATGGGGATGTTTCTTTTTTCCAGGTCTCTGGCATTTCAAATTGTCAGGACATTTCTCCAAATTTATTTTCATAATTAAAAAACAGGCAGTATTTTTCTGTATCCAGCAATCATATTCGCGCTAAAAAGTTTCATCATCGTTGAAACAACAATTGTATTCGTGTTCCAACCAGAAAGCAGAGTCTTGCATTGCCCAAAGAAATTGTTAACACCAATAACAATCTTGAGTATGGATTAGCAAGTCCATTTTTTAAAAAGAATTTTTCTGATTAAAAAATATATATGATAAGCACATGATATATGATATATGCTTATCACAGAAAGTTTTGAAAATAAGAAATAGCACAAAGGACAACAAAAAATATGCCCATGATCCCACCTGCAGAGAAAACATTGATTTATTTACCTCAAGGGCATGAATAGGTCAATCCAGGCAGAGACGGAGAGAGGAGGAAAGAGAGTGAGAGACTGAGAGACCTACATAATCTGCTTTTTATACTGATCCAAAAAATTGATACTTTTTTTTGAGTTGGAGTCTCACTCTATCACCCGGGCTAGAGTGCAGTGGCGCACTCAAGGCCACCACAGCCTCAGCTTGCTGGGCTTAGGCAATCCTTCCTCCTCAGCCTTCCAAGTACCTGGAATCACAGGCGTGCGCTACCAAGCCTGGCTAATTTTTTGACTTATTGTAGAGACAAGGTCTCATCCAGTTGCCCAGGCTAGTCTCACACCTGTGGGCTCAGGCAATCCTCTCACCTCCACCTCCCAAAGTTCTGGGATTACAGGCATGAGCCACCATGCCCGGCTACCTTTTTAATACTAATTTGGATTCAAAGTATTCAGTCACTGTTGCCAATATTATAATGAAGTCTATTTTCCATGAAGCAGAATTCATAATAAATTAGATGCACCTTATATCCCAATTCCTGAAGTAAAGAAAACTCATTATGAGATGATCTTTCTGAGGATATGAAAATAGATGCTGAGCCCAAGGATAATTTTATATGCTCAAATGCTACAGTGGGCAGATTGAGTTAACCAGTGGTTCTCAACTGAGGGTGAGCTTGTCCCTGAGGGGACATTGGTGGTGTCTGGAGACCTTTTCGGTTGTCATAACTGGAGACAGGGGGTGCTACTGGCATTAAGTGGGTAGAAGCCAGGGATACTGCTAAATGTCCTGTAGTGCACAAGACACCCCCCAACAAAGAATGACCCCAGATATCAATAGTGCTGAAGTTGAGAAACTCTGAGTTAAACTGACCCCACCCTTATTCACAGAGAAGCACAGCCTAAAAGACAATGTGAATGCAGAAAGAAAAAGAGACCACAGACTGACTTCCCACCCTTCTAATGACTTATAGATGGAAGAATATTCTGACAATGAAGCATAAGGTTTAAGCAAAGACCAAAAGAGTGTAAAATAGATTAACTCTTGGCACATTGTAAGTAGCTCAGTAAATGGTCACTGTGATCATCATTAGCTAAACCCAGTAATTTTTGACACTTGACATCCAAACTGTGATGCACAGTTTCCTCTAGTCATGAACAAGTCAATAAAGGGCTCTCAGAAAACTGGAATCATTTATTTAAGAGTTCATTGGAGTTCTAAATAAGAGCAATGCATCATACGGATGGAAGTCTTTTTTGGTTACCAGTATTCTGTAATCATAGTATAATCAAATGGTCTAGGAAATTCTTTAAGCTACAGGCTGCTTTCCGGATGCTAAGCACCTTCTAATGACAAATGCTAAATGAATTTGTGGTAAATGTTGTAACGATATTCTATTGAAAGTTTTCCAGCCAAGTAAATCTTTGGCTTTAGAATTCTAGACAGCTATCATCTGGCCGTCCTTTCCAGCATTAACTAATCACCAGTGAAAAATACAAATGTCATTCACAAATCATATCAAAGACAGGAACAGCTGGAATCAAATTCAGGAGACTGCATCATTTTATCATCTTGACATTAATCATTCTACATGGATACCACAGGCAATCTGGAGCAAAGAATAATTTATGTTGCAATATAAACATTAACCATTTAGGGCTGGGAAACTCTCTTCCTACTGCCTCCCTTTACTCAGAACACCGCTAGAGAATTAAGTCCAAGGATTGCATGAAAATGTTTTATGAAACATTGTTTATAAAGTGGCCATGAGGGCTGGGAGAAAACCCAATATACACAAGGCTAAGGTGTCTGACAATCTAGGTTAGGGGTCAGCCAACTATAACCCTCAGGCCAAATCCAGCCCGCTGCCTGTTTTTCTAATGTAAAAGCTCAGAATGGCATTTACATTTTTAAATGGCTGAAAAAAAATCAAAAGAATAATATATGGTGACATGTGAAAATTATGTGAAATTCAAATTTCCATTTCCATAAAGAAAACTTCCTTGGAACACAGCCACACCCATTTGCTTACATAATATCTAAGGCTACTACTCTTTTGCCTCGAGGGCACAGTTCGGTAGTTGCAAAGAGACTATATGGCCCACAAGTCCTAAAATATTTACTGTCTGGCCTTTTACAGAAAAATTTTGCACACCCTGATCTAGGGATCAAGGGACTCAATATTATATTTTTTCCTATGCAATAATTACAAACATTACTGAATATCTGTTGAGTTCTGTCTGCCTCATCACTGTCCCCTGATCAACTAGAACTCTAGTATCCTTGTGAGCAATGAAATTTCCCCTGTTGTGAGTGGTCTCGGTGAAAAAGTAATTCCCAACTCATCTAGCCCATATGTCTGCTACTTACTTATAACTTAGTGTCCCTCAACCTGAACCTGTGACATTAAGGGCAGCTCCCTATAACAAATTCTTCATGTATTCATTTGACGAATATCCAGGGGTACTTCCTATTGTTCAGGCACTGTGCTAGGCTCTTCACAATGTACACAAAGCAATGACACTTATGGTGTGTGTGTTTGTGTGTGCGTGTGTGTGTATCTAGATAGATGATAAAGAGCCAGACAATTAAGTGGACAAGTGATTTCAAATAGTGATAAATATTATACAGAAAAGAAAACTGAATATTTTACAAGAAGTGAGAGAGGTTGGGTAATGTAACTGAGTAGTCAGGAATGGCATCACTGAGGAGGCCAAGTCAAATATGGGCTGCCCATTAGCATAGACCTGGAAACGTCAAGGAGATAGTTTTTAACTCAAAGGAGACATTAAGACTGAAGATAGAAAACTGGAAGTCATGAATCTCTAAGGAGAAATTCATCACTGATTACCTAAAGACAGGATTGGGGAATGAGGAAAATGTGTTGTCCAAAGAAACCAAAGGAAGAAATAGTTTAAGAATGAGGAAGTGACTCTGATGAGGGAAAATTCAGGGACAGAGCTTTAAGGGATATGCCAGCACTGGCTTGATGCAAATTACTGAGTATTGTAGTCCCATTTGCAGGTGACCCTGAGGGACAGTAGAGAAAAGCCAACTTTTCAATGTATATTCAAGCAAGACATCTCATTTCCTCATTTTCCTGGGAAGACAGATGACCTGACTTAGTTTCAACATTGCTTCATGGGTGGTAGCCAAAGATCTGGTTGTATGGTTCTTAGGTGGAAGAAGCAAGAATGGAGGGATTGGTGAAAAGGTTGGGAAACAAAAGACCTTGCTGAATGGGCTTATAACTTTCCATGTCACATTTGAATGTTAACCTGGTTACCCCATTGCAAAAGTGTGCAATTTCCCAGAAGCTGTGTGGCAGGAAGTGTAGCTGTCCGCTAAAAACTCTTATGTCCCCCTCCTTAATATAGAGTTGTCACTAAGAAGTGGCCGCTCAGCCAAAGGCTACATTTCCCAGCCTCCCTTACAGTTAAGTGTGGTCAGGTGACTGAGATATGGCCAAGGAATGCAAGCAGAAGTATCACACCCCACTTCTAGGCCTGGCCTATAAATCTTCTACATGGGGCTCTATGTTCTCTTCCCCTTCCAGCTGACTAGAATAAATATGACCCTCCCTCCCCTCTTCCCAGAGCAACCTTGCAAGTTTTGTGTTTAAGACTACAGAATTTCTGTCATCCGGGATCCTGAATGGGGGAGGGAGGACTGTCAACCTTTTCACTTGCCCAGTATTGTTTCATGATCAAGAAATGAACTTCGGTTGCATTGGAGCTAAAATATATCATGAGGTCTTTTGTTATAAGAGTTAAGATACCCAAGTTAACACAAACCTAAACCTCAAATGAGATAACATATTCTAGGATGACAGGTGGGCCACATTGTTATGGACTGAATGTTTGCTGTTGCTCAAAATGTATATGTTAACACTTGATCCCCAGTGGAATGCAATTTGGATATAGGGACTTTGGGAGATAATTAGGCCATCAGGGTGGCGTCCTCATGATGAGATTAGTACTCTTTTAAGAAGATACAGGAGAGGCTGGGCTCAGAGGCTCAACCTGTTATCCCAGCACTCTGGGAGGCCAAGGCGAGTGGATTGCCTGAGCCTGTGGGTTTGAGAGCAGCCCGGGCAACTTGGCGAGATTTTGTCTCTACAATAAATCAAAAAATTAGCCAGGCATGGTAGCACACGCCTGTAGTTCCGGCTACTTGGAAGGCTGAAGTGGAAAGATTGCCAGAGCCCAGCAAGTCAACACTGCACTCCAGCCTGGGCAACAGAGTGAGACTCCAGCCCCACCCCCCAAAAAAGAAGATACAGGGGAGAGCTTGCTTCCCACTCCCCTCCCTGCTTTCTGCCACGTGAGGAAACAGCAAGAAGTCAACCACCTGCAAATCAGGAACAGGGCCCTTACCAGAACCAACCATGCTGGCACCTGATCTTGTACTTTCAGTCTTCAGAACTGTGAGAAATAAATTTCTGTGGTTTAAGCCGCCTAGTCTATGATATTCTGTTATAGCAACTTAGACTGACTGAGATGCACACAAACATTTATCAGCCACCCCATCTAGCTAGCAAGTTGAAAGTTACAATCTCTTGTAACTTAGTCATGGAAGTGACTTCCCATCACCTTTGCTATATTATATTATTTAGAAACAAGTCACTAGGGCAGCCCACACTCTATAGGAAGGGATTACAAAAGGGTATTAATATCAGAAAGCGAGGGTCACTGGGGGCCATATTAGGGACAGCCTACCAGCCACGCTAAATAAGATAAAGTAATGGTAAAAATGAAATATAAATTCTTCTCTCTCCCTTTGTGATAGAGTGATTGCCTTGACATAAAGGAATCAGCAAAAAGCTAGCTTGAACAAACACTGGGGGAGTAATATCAAAGAATAGGGTCCCAGTAAAAGGATAAGACTACCACACTGCACAGATTTTTTGTGGAAGATGCCAGAAGACACCATTCAAAATTGCTGATCAAGCCTTGGAGGCACATGTCTCTGGTTTATCATCGTCATCATCATCATCATCATCATCATCATCATCATTTTTCAGGGAAGGAGTGGGAGCTAGAAAGACTCTCCAGTTTCTTATGAAAGACACTTTCAGATCCTGAAAAAGAAAATTAAATTTAAAGTGTTAAGAAACTGTGGGAGGCTACCCATTTGGATTTTTACAATGGTATGTTGGAGTGGCCGTCACCAATTCAGACTGTTCATTCTCTTTGAATTCACTTTGTTGCTTTCAAAATGTATACATTTTTAAATTTCTGAAGACTCCTATAATCATTGTATTTTGTTTATGTATCCCAAACTTAAACCATTTGAACAACAAATTCATGGAATATTTATATGCAATGTTTCCTTGTTTGTCATAATTTCCTCTGTATTAATAGTGATGACTATATTTTTGATAATGTCAAATTAAGCATTATTTAATACGAATACTCTCCCAAAGAAAATAATTTCCATAGCTGAGCTTAACTCAGACATTTGTCTGCTATTTTTTTCCAGTTAATAATATTGACATTTTACTATATTAGTTCATTAGAGCATGAAACTTTCTGTCTTATTTTTGAAACGTTATTTTAGTACTTCATATAAAAGTAACTCTATAACACTGGGACATAATGAATGCAATGAAATGAACAACCACTCAGTGGGAAAGAAACCATTGCAAGTCCCTAATCATTATTTTAAATGGAGTACATTTTAGACCTCTCACCTCATAGAGGCAGTCTATACTTTTTAATCACAATAGGCTCCTTCCACTATCTCTAATTAGAAGAGTGGTTAACGCAGATCTTTTCTTTGTCCTTTTTTGCTTTACTTGAAAAAGCTTGCTCTACCTCTCCATTGCTCAGGGTATATGGGTTAATCTTTCTAAAAGAGCATCTACCTAACTATGGCAGATTCTGTTTTCCTAAAGATGACCACAGTTGTATTTCCTATTCCATGTACTAGTCTTAAAATGTGTCTTAGGGTCTTCTCTCATCAAAGGTGGAAGTCTGTCCCTTCATCATGAACCTCAGAGGTATGTGACTGCAGAGATTTACAAGCTTGTTTATTTTAAGGATGGTCACTCTTGGAAACCAGACACCATGCTGTGAGAAAGCCCAAGCAGCCACAGAGAGAGACCACATGTAGCATTCTGGTCCCAGCCAGAATCAACTTCCAGATCTATGAGTGAGTGAGACTCCAGATGATTCTAGTTCCAGCTGTGGAGTCATCTAATCCTCCAACCTTTGAATCTTCCCAACTAAGGCCCTAGGCATTGTAGAGCAGGGACAAGCCATCCCTCTTTACCCTTTCCAAATTCCTGGCCCACAGAGCTGTGAACATAATGAAATGGTTGCTTTATAGCACTAAGCCTGGGGTGGTTTGTTAGGCAGCAATAGTAACAGGAGCACTGACTTTCAATTTGGTTGTCAATTTAGTGACACTGGTGTCCTATCAGTCCTCAAATATCTACTGAATACCAGCCATGTCCCAGCTACTGTGCCATAGATGTGAAAACATAGGAGAGGTGACTTTTGCATTACAGAAGCTTATAGTTTAATTAGGAGAGACTGCTTGTAAGTTAGGGCAAGAAGGGTTAAGTGACATGATGAGTTTGCAGGGCTCAGGCAAGGGTTCCATTAAAAGCCTGTCCAGTGCATAGCTTCTTCTCTTCCTGTCCCTAGCTCCATCACAAACCACAAGAGGCTTCAGGCACATGATAGTAAACACCCCATCTTGCACATCCAAGGGCTATATGAACTCTGAGTGCTCTACCAACAGCCACCTCCTTGGGCAACTCTCAGACCTGAGAGTTTTCACAGCAGCATAATCTGCCTTCTGCTTTGAATAGATAAGGGCAATCGGGAAGAATCCTTGTAGGTTCCAAAATGGGTTTGGGATTTGGGACATTTGGGCAGGGAATTCCTAGCTCTCCAGTACAAGGGCCATGATCTAGAAGGGGGCTTCATATCCACTTAGCCCGACAGAATTCGGAGTTCAGAAGGAGGTGTGAACCGAGTTGGGTCTAGGAGAGATACATCTGGGTACAAAGCAGAGGTATCATTCTCAGTCAGTCATTTGAGAAAGGCGCCACAGACCAGATAACACTCGTATGGCATCTTGATAAATGTGTTTCTCTGGAAGTGTGATTGCTGGCATTGATGCAGAGCTTTTGGTATTGATGTTATTCAAGTTAACTGGTTGACAGACAACCGAGTGGTTGACTAAATGTCTTTCTTTTACTTTGGTTGTTGTACAGTGTAGAAGTTACAAATGCAAACATAAATCATCTTCACAAGGAGCCTGACTCTGTAATTGTGAACCTGAGGTCTCCTCTGGGCTTCTTCTACCACTTGTATTTGCAACTTTATGAAGACCAACTAACCTCTCTGAGTTTGGAAAAAGAGCTTATGAGCCTTGTACAGATATGCAAATCTATAAGCAAACAGACTGAGAATTCTTTGGAGGAAGTTATCATTCAAATGGACTAAAAATCCATTAATCTCTTATTGCTCAAAAGGAAATTAGCACCATCAAATCAAAGCTTAGACATTATTAACTGCCCTTCAAGTTAAGTAATGATGTTTACTCTTTTATGTCAGAGGTCAGCAAGTGCTTTCCATAGAGGACCAAAAAGAAATATTTTTGGTTTTTCTAGCTATTTTGTTTCTGTCTCAACTACTCAGTGCTGCTATTGTAGTGCAAAAGCAACAATAGACAATGTGTAAACAAATAGTATAGTAGTGTTTCAATAAAACTTTATTTGCAAAAAAAAAAGGGCCAGATTCTGTCTAAGGGCTGTAGTTTGCCAACTCTTGCTCTATATTAGGAAATAACAGGTACATAGTGACCAGGCCAAATATATATATCTGGTGTAATTTCATTCTGCTAAGCAGTGTGAAAAATTTCAGTCATTATTTTTAAAAAGTAACTAAACAATATGTCTCTAATCTTCACTAGGACCTCCAAAATATACTATAAGTAATCAGCAATATTAAAAGGCATCTTTTTTTAATGAGATGGTTTGTTTTTAACTAAAATAAAATGTCCATCATCATTAGTGACAGCACAGGCCAGTACACTTCTGTGTTTATTGAGTTAATCATAAAAGATAAATATAAAAGAGCAACTTGAAAGGGAAGCATTTTTTCTGAAAATAAAAAGTTTTTGTTTTTGTTTTTTTTAAAAAAGGATCTTATTCTGTGGCCCAGGCTGGTGTGCAGTGGTGCAATCCCAGCTCACTGAAGCCTCAATCTCCTGGACTCAAGTGATCTACCCATCTCAGCCTCCTGAGTAGTTGGAACTACAGGCACATGCCGTCATGCCAAGTCTTTTCTTTCTTTCTTTCTTTCTTTCTTTCTTTCTTTCTTTCTTTCTTTCTTTCTTTCTTTCTTTCTTTCTTTCCTTACTTTTTTTGTAGAGGTGAAGTCTCACTATATTGCCCAGGTTGTCTCCATCTCCTGGGCTCAAGCAATCCTCTTGTCTCAGCCTCCCAAATTGCTAGGATTACAAGTATGAGCCATTATGCCCAGCCAAAAAAACACAAAAAACAAAAAAACTTGTTTTTATTTCTGAGATTACTCATTTCTCTCCAGGATATCTTTTTTTCTTCATCTATTTCCATCTTCACAGTAAGAACTATCAAGACTGTAAGCATTATATATTTTTTAAATTAAACGTATTTATATGCAAGATACATAAAGTCATAGACCTCCAAAAGGTTACAATCTAATAGGAGAAATAAAATAAGAATCAAAACTACTGTAATATAAGACAGAGCAAGACAAGCAAGGATAGAGGTACAGCTTCTGAAGATGGGAAGATCCCTTAAAATCCATATGACTCAACCCCTTCCCCATGTGTGGAATGCTTTATTACATCCCTGAAAGGGGGAGCTCTCAATTCTTTGCAGACATACTGTCTTCCAGGGACTCTCCTGCCTGGTCAGGAAAATGCAGTTCTTGGCAGGGAAATCAGTTGCTGGCAGGTGAGCACGCGGTGCTAATGTCACAGAAAGAAAGGGGCCCAGGGCAGCTGAGACAAAGGTGTTGTGGTGTGCAGTACCGGAGTCAAAGAAAGCAAAACCAGTTCTAGAACCCATCACCAGCAGACTTGAGATGGATGAGACAGTTTCTATCCTTCTCAGGACTGTTCCAGAAGCCTCTCAGGGAAAGGGCATATAGTGGCAGTGTTATGAGCAGGCTGGGGAAGAAAGGGAGTGCTGACACTAGGTGACAAGGACTTGTTATTCCTGCCAGTTTAGGGCCAATACGTGTGGCTGTTGGAAGGATTATCGGTTTGCATAGAGAGTTCCTGTTTAGTGTAGAAATTAAAGTCTCTAAAATCAGAAATGAATTATCTGTGTATTATTTAAACAATGCAGACTAGCAAGCAATTATATTTCACACCACTTAAAGTTAAAATGTGCGCTGCCAATAGCACATTCTGCCCTCTCCATTCTTGTTTTCATAGTGCTGTTTGACTCACCATGTGATTTTGAACTGGTTATTTAATTTCTCTGTGTGTTAGTCTTGTCTTTTAAAAAGTTGGGGAAAAGCAATTGTTACCCACCTCAGAGGTTTTCTGGGAGGACTAATGAGCTTATTCCTGTAATGTACTATTGTGGGCAGCTGTTGTTTTTGTTGCCCACACTTCAGCTTCCTTTCTTCATTGCCTGTACCCCAAAATTTCCATGGGGCAATGTATTTGTTGTCTATTGCTGTATGACAAACTACTACAAACTTGGTAGCATAAAAAAATACACATTTATTATTGCTTAATGTCTTTGAGTCAGGAGTCTGAGCACAGCTTAGCCAGATCCACTGTTCCATGATCTGTCATAAGTCTGCAATCAAGTGACCAGCCAAGGCTGGGGTCTCATCTGAAGTCTTAACTGGCGAAGGATCTGCTTCCAAGCTCACATAGATGACTATTCCTAGGATTCAGTTTTCTGAGAGTGGTTGGACTAGGAATCTCCATTCCTCAATGGCTATTGGTTGAAGACGACCCTTGGTTCCTGGCCACGTGGTCCTCTTCAACATGGCAACTTGCTTCATCAAAGTGTGCTGGCTGAGAAACCAATATAGAGAGTCTGTTAGTAAGATGGAAGTCACTGTCTTATGGGACCTAAGCAAGAAAATGATAACTCATTGACTCTGCTGTATGAGTTACTAGTACTAGGCCCAGCCCACACTCTAGAAGAGGGGATTACACAAAGGAATGTCTACCAGGGGGCATGAATTATTAGGGACCATCTTAGAAGCTGCCTACTACAGGGACCATTCCTCCTTCACTCTTGGCCCATAAACGTTGGGTGGGACTGACACTCCTGACTCAAGAGTAGGGCATATGATTAGACCTCAGCCAATCACATCACCACATTCCCTAGGCTTTGTGATTGGTGATTATTCCAGGTTGGGTACATCACCCATTCAGCATCAGTAAGATTCTGAAAAACACCTCTTTCTCTTCCCCATGGACTTGAACCTAAGAGGTTGCAATGGGCCTGCTGCCATCATCTTGCTGTCACAGGAAGTTTGAGGTGAAGCCAAAAAAAGGAGATGGAGCCAAGGGATAGCAGGCAAGAAAAGGGGGAGACAAAAGAGATTGCTGGAGAGCTGAATAATTCAATATGGCTAGAGACATTCATCTCATGTTGATGAGGCCAAAGGATGTATCTATAAACGTGCACCGTTCCATCCCCAGCCCTTTTTAAAAGCTCAGGCCAAACACAAAAGGTCTCTTATTTTTGTTGAATAAAAGCACCAAATCTTCTGTTTAACAAATATAAAAGCAATGTACATTACTTGGTCAAAGTAGACACAGCCTAAGATATTTTAATTTCTAAAAATAAAGTTACATACAATCCTCTGAGGTGTTTGCCGGTAGATATTTACAACTGAGGATTTTAAAATGATCAGCATCCTTGAAAAGAAATCTCTCCTCCTTTTTTCTTCAAATGCTTTTTGACCAAAAGTGTTTCATAGACTGAACCTTCTAATGAGGGAATATTTATATGACATACCAAAGCAGATGTGAGTCTTGTTTTATAAAATCTAAACCCAGATGGTCTTTTCTTTCCATTGTCTTATGTAATTTATATGAAAGCAGAACATGAAAAAAATTCAAATATAATTTATTTTCCACCATTTATGCTTAATGGCCCTGTAATCACTTTCATAGCCTCAGTTTCTCTGAGGAGTCTCCAGAGACTCTGTGGATTAGTTCATGTCACAGAGGTGCTTTACAGCAATTGGAAATGCCCAGCACGAGTGAAAATGTCTGTTATCATGAAACATGCATTTCCAATTTAGGTTATTCCACCATGTGTCCTCTGTAGAGTCCAAAATACTCCTCTAATTTGAATCAGCCTGGAGGGTATAAACTAAAAGGAAAACCTGTAGATGGAAAAAAATAAAATAAAATAAAGACTGACCCTGAACCCAACTTCTTTAAATGAGTTTTCTTGAGGAACATTCTATTTTGTTTGGTCATCTATGGGGGAATGGAAAAGAGGATTGAGGGATGAAAGAGAGGAGAATACAAAAGAGCTCTGAGAGGTGTCTAGGAATTTCTTTTTGCTTGAGGATTCCTGGAATATGATGGAGAGAGAGTTGAATTTTTCCACTTGGCTTAGTGACAGTTTCTGCCACCTTCCCAGACATTACCTTGACAACCAATGCATGGTATGTTCTTGAGAATTCGTTAGCAGGCTCAGAGCAGAATAACAACACCCATTTAGTTATCCTCTATTTAAAACTATATTTGTAAATTTTGGCTTCAAGCACTTTAAAGGGCATTTGAAGCCCCCATGGATTGCATTATATTGTACTGTGTAATGTAGTATATTTGCCAACACTTCATAAATTGTACAGTATTCATATATTCACAGTGTAGAGATACCTGGGATTCTCTTTGAAATTAAAAATGATTTTCTACTCTTTTTTCTTCAAACACAATTCCTCACATTCCCAAGTGATTGAGTGAGCAAATGAGGACTAAATTCAGGATGGATTTCCTCCACGAAACTGTGACCAGATACGTTGGAGAGCTTTGAAGGGGAGCGAATCGGTGATTTGGGATCCTAAACAACTATAGATGGGTGCAGGTAGAGAGGTCTAAGCAGCCAAAAGAAAATTAATATCAGCACCCTGGACACCTGGGGTCTGGAAATTTCCACAAGCCAAGTTAAGTTGGCATTTGGATGTTTTCCTGAGTATAAAATTCTCAGTGTATTTCACTCGAGGCACTTAGTTCTCTGTATTTTCCTCTTTGTGTTTCTTAAACTAAATACAAAAAGAAAAAAAGGTTTTTTTCCACATTTGCAAGCAGCAGCTAAGACGCAACAAGAGAGTTAAAAAAATTTTTACACACCATTAAACTTCGAGTCCCTCATACCACTGTGAGCCTTTATGACAGATGCTGAAAATATGTGCGACCCAAATAGTGCTGGAGGATTGGGTCAAATTCCTTCATCATTTTGCTCTTTTTTAAGTTTATTTTTTCAGGAGATGGACCTTAAAATGTCTTATATTTCCCCTTCACTAAGTCTGTCCTTCCGACAGCACCTTGATTCCCCTGACCGCATCCTGTCAGCAAATATAAGTCAGTAGAAGCCAGTTCTACCCAGCAGATCCCGTGACTCCTCTATCCAGATCTGAGTGCCAGTAGGGCTGCATTCACTATCCCCGGCTTAGAGACATTTTCATTGGACTTGACTGTAAACTTGGAGTCCCAAGGAAAATGTTTGTGAACGAGGACTACAAAATCAAAACTGTTGAATATTTCCAGTGTGTGATTGCTTTTCCTATAGGTTCACAACAGAATGGGTCCAGGTTTCTGGGGAACCATAAAAATAAATTAAAAGCACATGATGTTACAGAGGTCACTGGGTGGACTCTTGCACTTTATAAACATTGGTGAATTCAAAGCAAAATCTTCACGCCTTTGATGAACTGTCCATGCAGCGGATCAGAAGTCCCTGCACAATTGTGATTTAACCATACACAAACAATATACCACATTTTATATGTATTTAGCTGCCACTGTGCACTGCAGTTTCCACATGGATGTCCTAGTGTTGCCACAGTGACTGCTACAACCACTGACCCACCATTAGAAAGAAACTTACCTCTTCTCCCAATTGAGGAAGAAACTAGGACATTTGGCGGTTGGATGATTTCTATCTCATAAGCAGCTTCACATATTTTTAGAGTTATATCAGTGACTAAAACCACACAGTAAATACCTCCAGATTCAGAGATCTCTTAATTTTTTTAAAAACACAAGCCTTCAAAACTAAGAAAATTTTTGGTTATTTCCATAAAACACAATTGATTTTAATCATTAAATTACCCCCAAAGACAGCTTTAATGAGTACCACAGCTCTCCCTAATAGAAAGAGTATCACTCTGAATTTTAAGGTCTTATGAACATAAAGGTATATTATTTAATCACTTTTCATGTTAATCATTTTTCTTGTATGTTTCAGCGGCCTGCCATTTCCATAGCAAATGCATTTTGGTAGTGAAACCATATTTTCCCCATTAGAAATTTTGTTTTAAACAAAGTCTCGTCCATAAAAGAAAAGATAAGCATCTAATTGGAGAACCCTGGGAGTTTCAAGTCAGAATTTTTTATCATGTGGCTTATTGCCTTCTTTGGTGAAAATGTCTGGATGTCTGCACACAAAAGCAGGCTGCTCTCTGCTTGTCATGTTTTTAACTTTAATCTCTGCTATTAAAAAAATGCATTGTTGGCCCTTGAAAAGCTTCCATTGTCAAAGGGGAATGTAATAACCTTTCCTGCTTAGAGGCCAGGTGTCCTGCAGTAACAAGCCGTGATAGAGCAGAGCGTTGTCTCCAGGGCTGTGCCTTCATGATATCACTGGGTTGCTGTCAAGACACTAACAACCTTGGGTTAGAGAACGGCTGGACCAACCACACCATTTCACACAATGGAGCTGGGCTGTGAGGGAAACTGCTGGGATACTTGGGAAATACAATAAGCTTGATCTCTCATGTGGGAAAATCCATGGTGTTTAATAGCTTCATAAAGTGGCATGCTTTTGTCTCTGTATATAAAGTCCCCAGTAAATTCTTACATTACCACCATTATAAAATGCAGCAACGGAAACGTTGAGCTGTGCTATTTGATCCCCAGTGGCAAAGGTTAGGAAGAACCAAAATTCATAATGACTTCCAAGAAAATACTATTAGAGTGTAATTTAAGGAGGCTTTGCGGCCATAATTTTCAGTGTGGTGCAGAACGTGCTTTCGTGACATACACACCCCCACTGAAATGGTAATGCTTCACAAGGAAAATTGACAAGAATAAAAAGGATGAAAGGTCAGTAGGGAAATGAAGAGTATAATCATTTGTGCCAATTGGCTCCACTGC
Source organism: Carlito syrichta (assembly GCF_000164805.1). Classification (NCBI taxonomy): domain Eukaryota; kingdom Metazoa; phylum Chordata; class Mammalia; order Primates; family Tarsiidae; genus Carlito; species Carlito syrichta. The sequence continues at coordinate 95,199 of NW_007252998.1, read as the reverse complement.
ACGAGTTCAAGAAAGGAGACCACATGTTGTTAGATAGGATTCTTATGGAGAAGGTTTCATTCTCCATTCTGAAAGGAGACTGCTTTCTGTGTGACTGTAATTTTAGTGTGTACCTTGCAGCCTGTGATTTGAGGCTGAGACAAGCATTTCCATTTAATCATTGTGGCTATTATTCACCCACATTGGACATTTACCTTGATATAGAGCTCTGCTAGTCACTCATGCTAATATGAAAATAGTCATTCACATTTTCCCCAGGTACAGTCCTCAATTCATGAGTGGATATTAATTGCACTGTGTGGGGGGGATAATCAATGAGAAAGTGAACAAAAGCTCTCCTAAGGATACTGGCATGATAAAACAAGTAGGGAACTTATCTGCTACCCACTAATTTGGGCAGTGGGGTGTTATGGTTATTTAACTACTCAGCTTAATATGGGATTAGCCTAAATGCATTTGTTTTATACAACATAAAATACTATTATATATATTTAATATTGAATAAGAATGCTCAATAAATTTCATAAATTTAAAAAACATTTTATTTGATAGTCTAGAAGAAAGGCTAACACACCTTGTCTACAAAGGACAAGACAGTAAATATTCTGGGCTTCTCAGTCTTCTCTGTCTCAACTACTCAACTTGGCCATCCATTGTAGCACAAAAGCCATCATACACAATATGTAATTAAATGGAATGGCTGTGTTCCAATAAAACTTTATTTGCAAAACAAGCCTCGAGCTGGATGGGCCTGAGTCAGCTGTGGTTCATCAACTCCTGGCCTAGAACAGCCCTATCCAATAGAAATATAATGTAAGTCATGTTGTTTACATTAAAGTTTTCTAATATCCGCCTTAAGATCATTTAAAAAGAGGCAGAATTAATTTCAGTAATAGATTTTACTTAACTGAATATACAAAAATATTATCACTTGAACAAGGACTCAATATAGAAATTATTAACAAGATTTTTATGTTCTTTATTTATACTAAGTCTTGGGAATCCAGTGTGCAAATTGTAAAATTACAATTCCAACACATCTCAGCGTAGACTAGTCACATTTCAAGGGTTCAACAACCACAAGGGCCAGTGTTTCGGACAATATAAATGCAGAAACTTTACTACAATTGTAAACAGTTCCCTAACATGAAGATTTTGTCCTCTGCTATTGCTGATTGATGAAATTATAATTACTGCTGTGAGGTGCTCAGTGGGACCCTTCTCCAGAATTGGATGTTAAGACCCACTGCAAGGAAAGGCATGAGGTTCTAATAGCCTAAGCTCAGAGAACCACCAACTGCTAGAAATCACCTTTTCCCCTGGGGGACACCCTGAGAGGGTCCCTAACAGCAGAGTGGGTATAATAACCCCTTGTTAGGAGATGTCAAAGAGGTCATTATGAGGGATGTAGTTTAAAGAGAAGATACTCTTTCCCCTCCAGTAAGGGGTAGGGCCTCTAGACCAGATTTCTTCTCAAAGCCAGGGGAGAGTGCTCCCTGCAAAATCTCTCACTACCACCTGCAAGAGGGGAGCCAAACATTCTATTCTGAAGTGGAGTGCTTTCTTAGTGACTAGACCTTCAGACCTGCCCCCAGGTTACAGGAGTAAAGAGGGGAGTCTTAGGGAGAGGTGAAATATTCAGATGAATGGAAGGAATAGCTCCTGATGGGTTTGGAAAAATGGATCCCACCTGTGCCTGCCAGCCCCTGAGTTGGTGCAGCAGGGAATTAATTGGCATTAGAGTTGCAGGCTTTCCCAGAGCAAAGGGCAAAGAGACTGATACCCATGGCGCTGCAGGCTGGAGTCAAAAAGTGCTTGCAAGTAGCTGCCTGTGGTGGTTGCTAGAGCCACAATCTTAACCTTGAGCTGTGGGGAAGGAGAGCCATGAACAGACTTGGACAGTGCTGCCTTAAAGTGCACATGACTGTGTCTTCCCAGTCAACATGAGACTGCTGAAATAACTGCAAGTCATGAAAGTCATGAAATTAGGTTGAATTAAATATTTGGAGAGCCAGCTGTCCATGGGAAAGCAGTACACTGGTTAGCAGTTATTACAAAGAGTAAAATCATTTGATCTGTGTCTTATGGGTTGAGATTCCTCCAATAACATGGTTTCCATCAGTAGGGATTTTCACTCACTGGATACGGGAAGTCAGAAGTCTGCTGTAATTAAAAAGGTTTGAGAAACCTAAACTTTTCCATATAAGTGAAAACTGTGGCATTAAAGATGAGACAATTTGAGATGCATTACTGGTGGGAAAGAGAGAAGCAGTCACTGACATCTCAGAGCTAGTGGACTCTCACAGCTGAGCACAGAGGTTCCATTGAATGTGAACAATGCACCGAGCATCAACATCAAACAAGGCCACTCTGTGACCATGACAGAGAAAGACTTCATAATCATGTCTGAACACGAACATGTTCAAACCATACAATACAAAGTATTCTCCTCTCCCAGGTTATACAGGTGACTGCTGCTTCTTTACTAATTACTGCTTTAGCCTTTAGTCTTCCCTCCTATTAGATAAGATTTATGAGATACCCCATCATAAAATTGTCCTGTTTCTTGAGATGTGACTCAGAGCAAGTCCCATTTCCTCAAACCCTCCCCAAAGTCACTTATCATTTGTTCAGATCTTGTAAGTATGCCAGAGGTCTCACAAGATTCAGCATATTGTCATACTTACAACAAAAATTTTTACAGTGAAAAGACACAAAGCAAAATCAGCAGAGGGAAAAGGTGCACGGGGTGAAGTTCTGAGGAAACCAGGCACAAGCTTCTAGTGGAGTCACACCAGATGTACTTAATTCCTCCCACATTGAGTTGTGACCACAGTGTGAAATATTGTCATCAGGGAAGCTCATTAGAGACCTGGTGCCCAATGTTTTATTGGGGGTTGGCTACACAGACACTCTCTGCCTAGCACAGATTAAACTTCCAGACTCCCAAAGGCATAGACCATATTGTTTGTGCAGACAGTTTAGGCAAAGTGAGCCACTCTAATCAGTTAGAGAATGATGGGAACAGTCCCAAAATCCAAGTTCCCAGACACAGGCCAAGGGCCAACCTTGCAAGCAGGCCTTTGAAAGAATAGCAGCTTCAAGCTTACTATGTTAACTCTTTTCTGCAGATGAGTCTTTTCTAGCACCCTCTTCCTACTGTTCTTCAAGCCATGTGTTCTCCCTTGCTGCAATGAGTAAGAAATCCAACTTGTTTAACTACAGATATGTTCTTGAGGGTCTTTGGCTGGAGGACATTGACACTGTCCAGAGTCAGTTCACAAAGATCTGCACCAGGAAAACTCTGAAATCAGTACCCACATGAAGCTCCTGGGAGAGCAAGCCTGACCTGTCAGCAAGACAACGAACAGCAGTCAGGGCAAGGTGAGGGAATAAAGTAAGGTGAGCCCACACTGTGGCTATGAATATGCACCACGAGCTGTCACTCGTTTGATTCAAAATACTATATACATACATTGAGCACCTACTGTGGATAGGACTTTGCAAAGGCTGGGATGGGTGGGGTGAGGATGGGAGTCTCAGACTTTTTCCCTGCAGTGAGAAAAATAAGTCATGAGTATATAAGAAAATAAATAATAAAGAATTTAAATAGTCACAATATATAAGACACACACGACAGTGACTCGATTATTGCTAATTGAGTAAGATGAATAGGGAAGCTGGGTAACCAGTGTCAAGGGAGCTATATGCCTGGTAGATATCATCTGCCTTGACCCTCATAGCTACTTCCTGAGGTAAACTTGGGGGACTTCATCTTGAATAGGTGGGGATGCTGGAATTTGATCCCAGAGTCAACTGACTGGAAATCCCATGTTCTGGCAATTTTCTCCAGCTCTTTACGTTGTGTGACTCTTATCATGCCACATCATAGAGGAAGTGGGCAATGAGGCAGAGGCATAAAGGGAGAAGAAACTAGGTATTTCTGAAATCACATCTCAGGCAACTTAAAGGGAAGAGGAGTTGATTTGGAAGTTGCAGGTGTGGCCAGGCATTGGGTGTGGTAGGGAACAAACAGGGGCCGGGTAGCTGAGAGCAAAGCCTAGTATTTCCATCTCACCTGCTTTCCTTTAACCCTCTTCATTGGCTCATTCTTTTGTAAGGAGTAGAATCTGTAAGATGATTTAATTAGTCCACTGTAGCCATTTAAATCATCACGTCCCTGTTTTAAACTCCCTTTTGTAAGGGAAAGACCTTCAGCTCAGGAAACACAGGCCAGGGCCCTGAGGCACTGAGGGTGATGGAGCTGGAAAAAGGAATGCAGTCACAGCCCTCAAGGATGTTACAAACTAACTAAAGGAAGGGGGGTGCTCAGGTAAGAACAATAGCAAAGGCAGTAGTCATGTAACAATGCTCATAAAATGCTCATGGAAGTAACAAGAAAAGATCAATTAGTCCCACAAGAAGAACACTAAGGCTATATTGCCTGAGAAATATTCACCTTTTTAGATCTCAATTCCCAAAATCAGATTGAAAACTATTCAAGTATAGGGAATGTAATTTCTAATCCCTTCACAGAAAGGAACCCCTAGCACTGTGTGGGAATGTGCTGGTGCCAAAGGCAAACATCTTCAGTTTGATTAAAGCCCTCTTCCCCTGGGCAAGGGTGTGTCTCAGCACCCTGCTCTGCCCAGCCTAGTAACAGATGTCAACTGTAGTTGACACAAGACATAACATTTATTCTTCATTGTCAGCTTAGGCACACTACAGAAAAAAATAAAATTTCACTGCTTTGAGTCACTAGCATTTCATACATTTTACTTAAAACTCAGATTAATAAAATGCAAAATATCTCCTTCAAGTTAGCTATTTTTATTGGCAATAGTAATGTCCTTCAGCAGTTTAACTGAATTTGGTAGAACTGTTTGATCTACATTAAAAAACTAGGGACTTTGGAGTAGAGTCTGTAAGATGATTTAATTAGTCCACTGTAGTCATTTAAATCATCACTTCCCTGTTTTAAATTCTTTAACTTTGAGTTCGTATAAAATGTTTCTTTTGGAAACCAGATACTTTGTGCTGTTTCATGGAGTATTACTTTCACTGTTGCAAAAGTTCAAGCCCTTGCAATTAAGTTGGTGAGATGTATGAATCACAACTGGGAGAGTTGGCCTCTCCCAAGGAGGACAAGGGTCAGAATCACTTGGGAGACTTTGACATGGTACAGTGTCCCCAGGAAATTCTGATTCCTCTGCTTTCAATGAGGTTCTCTACCAGAATAAATCCCTGTTACTGTGGGGAGGGAGTAGTGTGAATATTCTCTAATGAAAGGTGGGAATTTCTGGTTTATGGAGAAAGGCTAGCTTGCAGCTGAAATTGAGTCTCCAGGTGTGCACACCCTGTTGGTGTGCCTTCCTTAAGGTCCAGGTCTTGACCTTGCCCAATGAAGGATACCTGATGAATGGTAAGCACATGATCTCAACAGTACTGATGACAAGAAGGCAACATGCTTACAATTTTAATAGCCGATCTCCACGTAGCCCATCCTTTCTCCATTCTGACATCATCCTGGTTCTGCCACCATAAATAAAATCTCAGTTCATTTTAATTTTCTTGATGAGAGTTGAAAGAACTCCTAATATATCAGCAATCCATTTACAAGCTGATATGTTACAAGTGACCTCTGGCTTCACCAATCTCCATTTTTTATTTTCATTAGTTTTGCAAGACTTCCATTTCTTTGTCTTATCCTGAATGATGTATCAACTCATTCCTGTTCTGGAGCTTCTTTGCACCAGTTGGAATAGCTGACCCCAGCAGCCAGTTCTTATAGAACAAATGGGACTACCCATCTGTGTCTCTTAATTACCAGGAAGTAATAATAATAGTTACCTTCTAAATGCAAAATATGTTATTTCCTACTGTTTTAAATACTTTTTTTTTAAAAAATCTCATATAATCAAGACTAATCCCATAAGCACAAAATCAGGGTTAGATAAAATAAGTTTGCATATTTTGTGCTTTTTAGTTGTTGGTTTTTTTACTTTTTTCTATGTGATTAATGAATGTGGCCATCAGAGCTTATGAATCCATCTTTCTTGGTCTAATTCTATTTCTAGCAATATTTGGCTTACGTACAGCTACCTATATCTAACCTTCTCTATAAGAGAAAGAGAAAAGGATATAAATAATACTATATAGATAGTGTATGCTTAATAGAAATATAGGATACCTTTTATTATCAATACTCCTTCTGTAATAAACTTAATATAGAATGAAATATTTCCTATTCTTGTCATCCTTATTTTTTCACTATGACTTCCTTTTGCATGCTCTATATTAAATTTTCTCCTTTTAGTGTTCATCATGGACTCATAGCCTTCCATAGACTTAACTTTCTAGTAAAAACATATGTTTCATACCCACCTTGTTTTTCTCTCCAGCAAGATATAAAATCCAATACTCACAAAAATGTTCTTTTAATGGGCAATAGAATGAAAAGCCCAAAACAGGACATTTTGAATGCATATTAAAAACTTCTACATGTGTAATAGTAATAGGCTTCCACTATTTTGTAATCATTCTTTTTTTTTCTTTTTTTTTGAGACAGGTTATCACTCCGTCACCCGGGCTGGAGTACAGTGGCTCAATCAGAGCTCACTGCAGCCTCAAACTTCTGGGCTCAAACAATCCTCCCAACTCAGCCTCCTGAGCAGCTGGGCACATGCCTCCATACCCAGTTAATTTTGTAGTATTTTGTAGAGATGGGTTTTTGTTATATTGTCCAGGCTGGTCTCAAACTCCTGACCTCAATCAATCCTTCCACTTCAGCCTCCCAAAGTGCTGAGATTGCAGGGAGCCACCATGCCAGGCCTGCAATCACTCTTTTGACCTATATGTGTCTACTGGGAATTATAACATCTACTTCACTGTGTTGTTTGAAGGACTCAATGAGATGATGTAAGTGAAACATTTTTGGTAAACTGCATTTTTTTCTGAGCATACTGATGTATAAAACTAGTCACATGGCTTTCATAAGAGTAAAAGTGGGAAGAAAACATATTCCAGTTGAAGTGAAATAGTTTTTTATCTACTCGTAGCTAGTCCTATATGTAATCACTTTTCCCACTATTTATATGTATGTATCAAACCTCATTACATTCAATGATGTAATGAGAATTGAAACCTGAACTGTTGAAATATACTTCAATAGCACATATTTTTCAGCAAAGTAAGCTCTCTGTGCTTGTGACAAGTGGACAGAATGAACACTGAAGTCATTTTCAGTCTTATGATTCTAGGGTTGTAGATTTATATCCTTTTAAGAAGTAAATATTTCTATACTTGAAAAAATATATTTCCATGAAGAGACCACATGGTAAGTGAGAAGTCTAAGAAATCCAGGGGACATCACAGAAGGAAGAGTGGGAGGGTCTCGTCTAGGTGTACAGACAACAGTGACATGATGCATCAAAGCTTCCTTTAGTCTAAATTTTACTTGAGAATATCTTTAACCCTATATTTTAAAAATATGGAATCAATGTAATATACCACTTAAAATAATGAAGAAAATTGTATAATTATCTTAATTGATGCAGAGAAAGCATTTGAAAAATTCAACACACTTTTGTCATAAAAATGCTCAGCAAAGTAGGAATAGAAGGAAACCACTTCAGCATAATAAAGACCATATATGAAAAATTCACAGCTAGTATTATACTCTGGTAAAAGACTGGAAACTTTTCCTCTAAGACCAGAAACAAGGCAAGGATGCTGGCTTTTGCCACTTTTATATAACACAGTACTGGAAGTCCTAGTCAGAGCAATTAGATAAGAAAAAGAAATAAAAAGCATCTAAATTGGAAAGTGAGAAGTAAGAGTATCTCTGTTCACAGATTACATAACCTTATATGTAGAAAGACTCCACACAAAAAACACTGTTAGAACAAACAAGTTCAGCAAAATTTCCCATTACAAAAAACAATTGTGTTTCTGTACAATAACAATGAACAGTCAAAAAAAAAGGAAATCAAGAAAACAATTCTATTTATGAGGCATCAAAAAGAGCAAAATTCTTAGAAATAAACTTAACTAAGGAAGTGACAGACTTGTACACTTATAACTACAAGACACAGTTGAAATAAATTAAAGAGGAAAGACATCCTATGCTTATGAATTGGAAGACTTAATATTGTTAAGATGTCTGTAGTACCCAAAGTTATCCACATATTCAATGCAAACCCAACTGGAATCTCAACAATATCTTTTGCCAAAATAGAATAATCCATTCTAAAATTAATATGAAACCTCAAAGGATTCTAGATAGTCAAAACAATCTTGAAAAAGAACGAAGTTGAAGGTCTCACACTTTCTGGTTTCAAAACTTATTACAAAACTACAATAATCAAAACAGTGTGATACTGACATAAAGACAGATATGCAGGTCAGTGGAATGGGATAGAAATTCCAGAAATAAACTTTGCATATATGGCCAAATGATGATTTCCAACAAAGGTGCCAAGACGATTTAATGGAGAAAGGAGAGTCTTTTCAATAAATTTTTTTGGGGAAACTGAATATTCACATGCAAAAGAATTAAGTTAGACCCTTATCTTACACCATATAAACATTAAAATACATCAGAGGCCTATAAAACAGCTAAAACTATGAAACTCTTAGAAGAAAACATAGGCTAGGGAAAAGCTCCATGACACTAAGTTTGACTATGATTTCTTAGATATTGACACCAAAAGTTCAGGCAACAAAATTAAAAAAGAGATAATTTGGACTACAGCAAAATTGTAAAACTTTTGTGCAATAAAAGGCACTATCAATAGAATTAAAAGGCAGCCCACAGAATAGGAGAAAATATTTGAAAACCATGTATTTGATAAGGGATTAAAAGTCAAAATATATAATGAATTCCTACAACTCTAACAACTAAAAACAAACAACCAAATTTAAAAATGGGCAAAGAACTCAAATAGACAGTTCTCCAAAGAGGATATACAAATGACTATGAAAAGAGATTCAGCATCATTAATAATTAGGGAAATGAAAATGAAAATCACAATGAGTTACCACTTCATATCCATTAAGATGGCTATTATTCAAAAAAAGAAGAAGAAAAACATAAAATAACAAGTGTTGACAAGGATGTGAAGAAATTGGAAGCCTTGTACACTGTTGATAGAAATGTAAAATGGTGCATCTGCTATGTAAAGAGGTATGGCAGATACAAAAAAAATTTAAAAATAGAATTACTATATGCTCCAGCAAATTCACTTCTGAGTATGTACTCAAAAGATTTGAAAGCATGGACTTGAGCAAATATTTGTACACTCATGTTCATAGCAGCATTATTCACAATAGCTAAAAGGTGGGAGAAGCTCAAGTATTCATTGATAAATGAATGAAAAAACAAAATGTGGTATATACACTTAATGGAATATTATTCAGTCTTAAAAAGGAAGGAAATTCTGACACATGGTACAACCTAAATGAACCTTCAGGACATTATGCTAAGTGAAATAAGTCAGTCACAAAAGGACAAATAGTATACAACTCCACATATGAATTACCAAGAGTCACTAAATCTATGGTACAGAAAGTAGGATGGTGGTTGTCAGGAGCTGGAGGGAAGGGAGAATGGGAAGTTATTATCTAATGGGTACAGAGTTTCAGTTCGGAAAGATGAAAAAATTCTGGAGATGGATGGTGGTGATGATTGCGCAAAAATGCAAATGTATTTAAGCCACTGAGCTATACACTTAAAAATTGTTAAAATGGTAAGTTTTATGCTACGTATATGTTACCACAATAAAAAGTGAAATTTAAAAATTGTACATCTTGAGATACTCTTGAATATTAGCCAGTATGTAAAACTATTCAATACAGTGTCCTTATTTCACACACATCATGACCAAACATAGAAGTCTACACCACCACTAGAGGCCAGATTCATTCTGGGTAAACGTGGAGAACGAGCTGATCGGGATTTCTTATGCTAGGGTTCAGGCAGGTCTTGAAATACTTGCAATTTGATGCACATTTTAAGTGTGTAGATCTAATTTTTTTCTGGACTCCATGGTTTAATTCGGATTTTCAAAGGATTAAGACATCATAACATTTAAGAATTCTTGAAAGCATTGAAACCTTTAGCTCTGACCAAAATGTAATCACTAAGCTGACAGAAGGGTTGACATAGAGATGAGGAACCAGGTGAGAAAGAGAAGACAAAAGCAGACGCAGGTAGGACAAGCTAGCATGGTGTCTCCTGGTTCCCATACTGATATTCAGTCCCATTTTCTTTTCTTTTCTTTTTTTCTTTGAGTTGGAGTCTCACTCTGTCGCCCAGACTGGAGTGCAGTGGCCGCTCCCGGCCACCGCAGCCTCGACCTGCTGGGCTCTGGCGATCCTTCCGCCTCAGCCTTCCCAGTAGCCGGAATTACAGGCGCGCGCTACCATGCCCGGCTGATTTTTTGATTTATTGTAGAGATGAGGTCTTGCTGCCCAGGCGGGTCTCGAACCTGCGGGCTCAGGCAATCCACTCACCTCAGCCTCCCAAAGGTGTGGAATTACAGGCTGAGCCCCCGAGCCCGGCTCAGTCCCATTTTCAAAGTTCTGCTTCATGTGGAAGTGCAAACACATATCCTGTCTTCATACTGAACCCATGTGTATAGATTATATGATATATTTGCTGGGAATATACCCCCATTGTTTTCATTTTTATTTCATTTGCCTGATTATAATTAGTTTTACCTTATTATTTAGTGGTTATGGAATGGATTTTTCATGTTGCTGCTGTATTTTTTTTTTAAAAAAAGAAGTATCAAACTTTTAATTATAAAAACTTCTTGATATTTGAAGGTCCTTGGTAATTGTTTTTAAACTGTCTTCTGATAAGACTGTGATAAGGTGTTTCAGGAGCCCATAGGAGCATAGGAGAGACCAAGCTGGAACTCTAGACTTCCAATCCCACTTTGAGCAAAGTTTGCTTCTATCTGTCTTACACACACACACACACACACACACACACACACACACACACTTCACTGGGAAATATTATGAAAATGTCTGAATTATACAAATTTCATCAAGGAACAAGTTTGAATCAGTCAGTAAATGCTAGATTATGGTATAGTAACAAACAGTCCCCAAATCTCAATGCTTTACTCAACAAGAATTTCATTTTCACTCATATTCCATATCCAAAATAAGTCTGCAAGAGTTTGTTCTCATTGCAGTCACTCAAGAAATCAGACTGATGGAAAATCAATTTGGACAGGACAAGCAAGGGTAAATGCTAAGTTATACACTGACTCTTACAACATCTCACATTTTTTAACCAATGCCGGTCATCTGTCTACATCTACCTTGAGATCAGTCAAAAGAGCATAGCTTATGGCATGCTAAGAAAGAGAGAAGAATTAGAATATTTGTGATGGCACTAATAACTTCCATAATATTTGCATGACTTAAGCAACAATCAGGTGAGATGTGCTTTTTATTTTTTAATTTTAATTTTTAAAATTTATTTTAGAGTTGTGGGGTACATGTGAGGATTTGCTACATAAACAGATTTCATGAAGGCAAGGTTTGGGCTTCTAGCGAACCCTCTTCCCCCTAATAGTGAACATTGTAAATCACCTCACACTCTTGGTGGGAATGTAAGCTAATTCAACCTTTGTGGAATGCAGTGTGGTGATTTCTTAAATAACTAAAAATTGAGCTACTATCTGACCCAGCAATCCCACTCCTGGGAATATGCTCAGAGAAGCATAAATCACTCTACCAAGAAGACACCTGCATGTGTATGTTTATTGCAGTACTATTCATGATACATTTGTTTTTTAAAAAGATTAATAGGTGGCTACTCAAAATTCTGTTTGGGATTATCTAATCTCAAAGGAAGAGACAAGCCTATATCTGAAATTTTCCTACAAAACATTATTTTGATTACATCAGTAATAACTTTGTACCAGTCAATGTAACCTAGTCAGAAGACTGTTCTGATTTGCTGAATTTGTTTCCCTGAGTTAGATAGGGTAGTCGATCCTCAGAAAACACACATTCTTCCATCCCCCACTCACCTGAGGGAAAAGTAAACCAATAAGAAGATAGAATCTGGAGCTGTGTGTGGAAGGGAGGGACCAGGGAAAACCCACCCTCCTGGAAATAGAAAGGAGGTGTGGGTGGTGCATGGAGAACAGACAAATATCTGAAGTCAAGGCCATTGGAATTGATGTGTTGCATTCACAATAGTCACACATTCCCCTAAGACTCAATTCTCCTCTGCTCTCTCAGGTGGAAAAGATGAGGACAGACCCTCATAACACAAGTGTGGAACACATGAGATGATTAGCACCACACCACTCCAGGCCATATTCTAAAAGAAAGAACAATTTATCTATTAAAGAGTCTGGGTACCTGATCTCAAACCAAGTGAAGTGGGGACCAAAGTGAGGCCCACACTTTACTTGTACAATGACCATTTGTATACCTTATCCTGAATCATACGCCATATCTTTAAAATAAAAATTTTAAAAAGAAGCCGGGCTCGGTGGCTCAGCCTGTAATCCCACGCCTCGGGAGGCTGAGGTGAGTGAATTGCCTGAGCCCGTGGGTTCGAGACCCGCCTGGGCAACTTGGTGAGACTTCATCTCTACAATAAATCAAAAAATTAGCCAGGTGTGGTAGCGCGCCTGTAATTCCAGCTACTTGGAAGGCGGAAGCGGAAGGATCGCCGGAGCCCAGCAGGTCAAGGCTGCAGTGGCCGGGAGCGGTCACTGCACTCCAGTCTGGGTGACAGAGTGAGACTCCAACTCAAAATAAAATAAAATAAAATAAAAAGTCTGATCAGGGAGCCAAAGTGGAAGCCAAGTAATTGGTTTCTTCCCTTCCCCTGCCCCCCTTTAAAGTGCTTTGTGTTGCTGATAGCATAATTTTGTGGGAAAATGACATGTTGGGTGGTCTAGGGAGTACTTAAATAGGCTGGCTTTAAATAACTGAAGCTGGCACCAAAATGTTATCCAAAATAACCAACACTCATTCATTCAACCTACATCCATTGAGTGGGCACTAGCACTTACACATGGTGGGCTGAATGCAATTATTAGTCACTGTTCCATCCAAGAATCTTTCTCTCTTTTTTTGGCATTTATTTTATTTTATTTTATTTTTATTTTTATTTTTTCCAATAATCAATATTTTTTATTATGGTTTTGTGGGGTACAGTTAAGGGTTAGGTATACAAATACGTTTCATTCAGGCACCCTGTTGATATGAGGTGTTTCCCCGTCCCCAGACAGATATTTGCTACCGTTAATCCTACCTCCCCCCCCCCCCCCGCATAGTTTCCCACTACTGTCAGTCATTTTCTTATACTATTACATTGTCAACAATCTTTCTATGGGGCAGCTTCTCTCCCTGTCCCCTCTCCCCATCTCTCCCTAAAAAATTATATTATAGTCTACAACTTGAAAATGATCGACTCAGCTTCCCCTTAAAGACAATGAATTAGAATACACATATGTGCTCTTCCCTTTCCTGAAATCCCTTCCTTAATTCCCGTGACTGTAAAGACATTTGTAAAACAAAAGGCAGAAATCCAGGACAACAAAGCAAAAAAGAGGAGATAATAAAAACAAAATTTCAGCAGCTGGAGAGCAGATGGATATGCTAATTGATTTAGCAGGCCCAAGAAAGTGGAAACCTAAATCAACAAAGGAGAAAGCCAAGGGCAAACCCAGTCTTATAGGACCCCCAAAGGCTCAGGAATTGATTGGCCCAGATAATGCAGGAAAAATAAATGCAAGTGGGAAGCTAACAATAGGAGAGTTAGTGGAATATTTATTGAAGAAATAGTTAAATCTCCAAATCCTCTAAGCAACTAAAGATCTACTGTCCACCAAACACAGGGCAAAACCCAATGTTTATTCTTAGGGAAGGAAGAAAGGGGTAAACAGAGAGCCTCTTGTCTGGAAAACATCAGGTAGAGTTAGGTCAGTGCTTCTCAACCCAGGGCAATTTTGCCCTATAGGAAACAACATTTGGCAATGTCTGGAGACATTTTTGGTTGTCACAACTGGGGGAATAGATACTACTGGTATCTAGTGGGTAGAGGCCAGGTCAACATCCTAATAGTGCATAGCATAACCACTGGCAACAGAGTCATTCTGCCCAAAATGTCATTTGTACCAAAGTTGAGAAACTCTGGGTTAAGGCAAGGACTCCATACTGAAAAGAATGAAATTAATAAACATATGCCTTGTAAATACAGAGACACCCACACTACAACTTTTGTCAACTCAACTGACACTCAGCTCCCACAATGCTGGGACTTTAGCATGCTCCTACCAGGTAGGAGTGTGAGAGTCCTCTCAGAGAAATCTTACCAGCTTGAGAGAAATATATCTAAAGAGAAAGACATCAGAAGCTTCCCAACAAAACAGACCAGCTATAACTCTCTAGAGGGAAGCCCACGGGAAACAACTCTACCCATGTGCTAAGAGTTTCCTGTCAGTCTTAGTGCCTCATTCTTACACACAAGCACTCGAGAATCGCCAAACATTTAAGGCAGGTCACATGTAACATCAAAAAGAACTTTTAAAATGAAATTTGGAGCACACAAAAAAACTATGCAAGAAGAAAAGTTCAAAAGATATTAATATCCTTGGAGAAATAGCAGAGAATATCACATGCATGAAAAAAAGAGAACACTCCGAGAATAAAAATAACAACCATTAGAAATTAAAAATATAACAGCAGAAATGAAAGATTTGATGTAGTGGAAGGATAGTTGAGGAAATCTGCCATGAGATAGCCTTAAAAGACAAAGTTAAGGAAAATGGGAGAAAGAAAAAAAAATTTTAAGGAAGGGAAGAGGACAGTCCAGAGACACAACATTTACAAAATAGAGGTTGCAAAGTAGAGAACAATAAAAACAGAGTTGAAAATTATCAAATAAATAATTCAAGAAAATTTCCCAGAAATGAGGGGCATGGTATTTGCATTTTGAAAGGGTTCCCCATGGTGTAACCAGTACAATTCTTGACCATAGATACACACCAAGATGTCTCATCATGAAATGCAAGACCACTAAGCACCGAGAGAAGATCATCAAAGTGTCCAGAGCTGGGGGAGAAAGAATTTCATTCAAATAATCAGCAGTACCAGAGCTAAAAGAAACTAAAGCAATGCTGTCAAATTTCTGAGGGAAATGACATCCAGCATGCAATTCCACAGTAAGACAAGCTATTGATAAAAGGCAATGATAGTCTTAGTCATGCGATGTCTTTAAAAATTCACATTCCATGCACTCATTCCCAGGAATCAACCAGGGGATGCACCCCACTAAACAGGAAATAAGTGAGAAAGAAGACATAAGAAACAGGAGATCCAGGATGAGGGGCTGAGAAAATCCCAAAGATATTGAGGAAGGGAGACATCAGAGTGGTAGTGGGACAAAACAGGCCGAAGCTCTGGGAGAGATTTTCCCAAGAAGATGAAACAGATAGAATTTCCAGTGTGTTTGAATATAATGAGAAGAGAGCGATGCAACCAGGGTAGTGTTTGAGAACACTGATATGTGCATAGAAAACTAAGCAAGCTAGGAAAACAAAAAGACCATTTCCTTCTCCAGACAGAATGAACTATTGGGCGGGCTGGGCTGTCAACAGCATTGCCTTCTCACACTCATGCAGTCTGGATGGTGATCTGACCACAGTTACAGAATGACTACATTGCGAGGATAGGAGGCCAGGGGCTGTACTTGTGGGTGGTGGGGACAGGAAAGTAGTGACATGAAGACAGTTTGATCCTCAACCTCCTAAACAGAAAGCCAATGGATAATGAGCAAAGTGAAAAATCAGGGAGTAGTGATATAAGCCTGTTAACTAGAGGCATGAAGATTAATTTGAAAATTGGTCGGTGGGGGAGTAGCCTGCAGACAGTAGAAAATAAAAGGTGAGGAGAGGAGTGCTGCTGTTCAAATCAAGTCTGTGGAACTACCTAACTTTCAAAATTGTATGCCTGCATGACTGGCAGAAAAATAATAACTACATTTCAAAACTGAATATGTGTCTTGTGCCAGACCCTGTGGATTCCTTCTTTAGGAATCCAATCATTAAGAACACAAAGGCTCTAAACTCAAAGAGTTTACATCACAGGGGAGGCATGACATGCGAAGAAATAGCCACATGTGGGAAAAACTCTAGTTGAATGAGAGGTGCCATTGGTGGCAGCTTTGTGGAGAAGGCACATTCACCTACCTCAAGTTTATAATGACCAAGTGGGATTGTCACCTAAAAGCATTCAGTGCAGCAGTTTGAACCGAGTGTGGGTTTTGGGCTGAGTTCATGATTTTCAAACTTACTAAAAGGAAACCAGGAAATAAGTGGTGCAGTCTAAACCTTGACCTCTACAGATCAAAGATGAAGGTAGGTCATCCTCCTACCTGCTTCCTTTTCTATATAGGCGATTCTAATCCTAAAGCCCTGCCAATCACAGAATAAACACAAACACAAAATTTACCTAAACACACTCAGTGTCTTTTCTACCTGAAGTGTTCCTTTTTGTGGCAAATCTTTTTTTTTTCTCAAATCATACATACGGACAGTCAACAGATACATGAAAAAATACTCAGCCTCACTCATCATCAGAGAAATGCAAATCAAAATCACATTGAGTTACCACCTAGCCCCAGTAAGAATGGCCATCATAAATAAAACAAACAACAACAGATGCTGGTGAGGATGTGGAGAAAAAGGAATGCTTCTACACTGCTGGTGGGAATGCAAACTAGTGCAACTTCTTTGGAAGACAGTGTGGTGATTTCTGAAAGAACTAGAAATTGACCTTCCATATGACCCAACAATTCCCCTATTGGAAATATATCCAGAGGAACTCAAATCATTCTACAAAAAAGATACCTGCACACGTATGTTTGTTGCAGCTCTGTTCACAATAGCAAAAACATGGAATCAACCATGCTGCCCATCAAAACTGGACTGAATACAAAAAAAAATGGTACATATACACAATGGAATATTATGCAGCCATAAAGAAGGACAAGCATATGGACTTCACAGCTACTTGGATGAATTTAGAGTTGATCATACTCAGTGATTTATCTCAGAAACAGAGTACCATATAGAAGAGCCCATAAACTACCTCCTAGAAACCAACAAGAGCTGGTTACATGTGATATACTATTTCAGGCACTTTCATATGCATGTGAGTATATTTTTAAAACAAAACTGGAGTCATTTAATATATCTGTTCAGAGACTTGTTTTTTTCACGTAGTAAACATTTTTTTTATTGTCAATTTATTCCTGGTTTCTCAACACAGAAAATATGTAAAAGGTAGAATTTTCTTAAATTATTGAATTTAAAAATTTTCTTCATATTTATCTGATTGCTGTAGTATTGCTGGATCCTCTGCTCCACAAGAAGCAGAAAAAGATGGTGTAATGGCAAAGTGTCTTAGCTGGAAATCAAGCCACTTTGATTTTTAACTCTGGCTTCATTTGCTTGTATTCAAGCAATTGGAAAGAATGGAAGAAATTGTCTCTAAAATTAACTTCGGGAGGGGAAGAGCCCAACCTTGGATTCAGGGGTTTAGATCTTCAGCTGTCCCCTTACTAGTGGAGTGACCCTGCACCAGTCACTTAATTTATCAATGTGTCAAAGTTCTCCTGTGTATAAAGCAATTAGAATTGACTTGCTTTAACCAGCTGTTGTGTGGGAATTTCCCGGTTTAGAACTCTGGCTGGGGCCTGAAACTGAAGACAATAGATGATGCTAGACTGTCCATGAAGGATCTGCTAAGTGGCCCCAAACTGACTGCAGTTAAGAGTCCCTTACTTACTGCTTACCATCTATCTGTACACAAGGGGGCTTGGGTGCACAGTGAAGAGGGTGGCATGAAGAGAGAAGGCAAAGTCATGAGTTTGCTCTCCTCCCCTTTGAGAGAAGAGCTTTCGTTGCCTTCTGTAAGAATAGGAGCCAGTCTCAGGGATCTCTGATCAATCCTGTGTCCTGGCATTTAGACCACAGAGACTGGGGCCTGACTTTTGCTGGGCAAGTTTGAAGATGAGCGGCTGGTTGGCATTGCCCATGATGGCCAATAAAAGTCAGGGGCTGGAGTTAGCACAGCCTATACCTCCAGAGCTTGGTAGGGAAATGGGCTCAGCTTGCTTGAGGCTGAGAGAGTAATGCCAAAGGTGGCTTCACTGCCAGAGGACATGTCTGCCAGAGCAAGATCACTCCAGTGCAAAGTGGTTATGAATGTTGCACAGTCAGAGGGCAGCTTGAGAGGGTATGGCTGGAGTTAGGATGCTGGGAAGAGTCTGAGGCCCCACAGGGGTCAGGTACCTCATATTCCACATGAGAAAGAGCCAGCTTTTGGATGCCTGCCACAAAGGAACCCCTACCCCAGACAGTAAGAGCAACAGACATATAGAAGGCTTTGCTCCCTGACCTCTCCTTCATGTATCTGGCCTCTGTGGAGGAGGCAGAAGCTGTAGGCAGCCAGAGAAGGGACAAGGTGAATCTGGAAATGAAGAAAATAGACCTTTCCCCTTTGCTTTACTGAGGTTTCCAAGTAACATACTTGAGTGATGGGAAAACTGAGACTCTTTGAATTGCATTTGATACAAAAATATAAATTTAGATAGGCCTGAACTTCTTTATAGCTAAAAAGAAGACTGATCTAATGCCCAGAAGAAATAAACAAACAAAAACTAACCAAGGGCTCACCTATGGAACGGGTGGGGAAAATAGACCCACCATAGTGGATGTGAGGGACAGTGATGGGAGGAGAATGGAATCATTTCCTTAAAAGTCCTGTGCTGTTCAGCTCAGTGCTGCTCAAGCTTTGAAGTGTCCATGCATCATCTGGGGCCTTTTAAAATGCAGATTCAGTTCAGGAGGTCTGGGGCTGGGACTCTGCATTTATAAAATGCTCCCAGGTGATGGTGGTACAACTGGTCCATGGAACACACTTTGAATAGGAAGAGTATAGACCACAGGCCACCAAATCTGGCCCACTGTCTGGTTTTATAAATAAAGTTTTACTGGAATATGGCCTCACTCATTTTGTATGTTTTGTCAATTCTGCTTTCATGCTACAATGAAGAGTTGAGCTGTCACACAAAGACTGTATAACCCACAAAGCTGAAAATATCCATAATCTGGCCCTTTATGGAAAAAGTTTGCCAGCTCTAGGACTAGATCATTAAGTAATTCAGCTATGTGATTGTGGTCTCTTGAGCATCTGTTGTGGTGATGGAATTTTGAAATTCATAAACAGCTTCACATTTGTTGCATGGTAAGGTCCTGCAGTCCCAAATTGTGGTTTTAAAAGGATATGCCAAAAGGAAAGGTAACCAACTCAAAGGACTAATAAAAGGAAAAGGATAGTCAAATATGGGATCGATCATCTGCTAGAACAGTCCCCTTGGCTCTACTAGAGAGCAAGGGGACTATTATTATTGTTGTAACTGTCATAGCTAAATAATGTATTTCTTCTTTAAGAACGATGAGTGTCTTGTGACTTAACCAGCATGGTGGCCCAACCAAGATAGTGGTGCAACAATAATGTCCTCTGCCTCTCTGCCTGTCTTCTCTTATTCGTAACTTCCCTCCTTATTTTCCACTCTAAGTTGGCCATTTAGAAAACAAAGACTCCCTTACTGCTATATGGTGACTTGGATGGGTCTTCATTTTTTTCCACTGGAATCAGTCTAACATACATCAGGCATCAGTGATCATGGGTTCCCACACCCAAGGTTACCCTGGGAACTGCTCAAGTTCCAGAAGAGGCACTATTCTTTATTTGTTTACTTCAGCATGAAACTCTCTTCTCAAAACATCATAACCCTTATTAGGCAGGTCTCCAGGAGTCTGTTCACACAATCTCTTTGCCTTAGATTCTCCCTTCTCTGACCCAAAGGCTGAGGCAGAGACCCCACAGAAGCTCCTGTGTCATCCTCTTTGGTTACTTTGTTTTAGAAACAAGATTCTCTGAAGGTCACACAACCTTCACATCTACACCAAACAGCTGCTTCTCTGGCCTAACACCTGCTTTAAGTCACCATTCTTTCAACAAGTATTAATGGAGTACCTACTGTATGCTAGGCACTTTCCTAGGTGCTAGAACTTCTGCTGTGAACAAGACAAAGTACCTGGCCTGCCTTCAGTGACATTCCCATTTCTGAGTCTATTTAAGTCTCAGGGGCCACTTGGGGTTCTAATGACATTCCCTCTAAGATATTTAAATGAAAGTGCCCTTCATTTACTCTAACTTCACATCAGCTGATCTGGGTTTCCTCAAAACTCACATATGATTTTGGGAGGGGGTGCTTTTTAGAAGTCTACAAAAGAATGTGCCAAACTTGGAATGAATTATCATGCTAACAAAAGTGACTAAGGTGAAAAACTAAAAGATGGATGATGGGAATTGAAATGCAGATACTAGAAAAAGTCAAATATTTGTCAACAATTGCTACAAAATGGCAGTTCTCTCAAAGTGGAAAGGGTCCCTCACTGTGAAACGTGACTAGTACTCTCTGCAGTTGACACCCTCTCATTATTATTTCCAATAGACATGCCCTTTCCAGCCATTGGAAAATTCTCCAGTCTCTTAACTTTTTACAGGGTGAGTTTTCAGAAACATATAGAAGGTGTCAACCACAGGCTCCACTGATTTTAAAGGTTTGAACTTGATCAAAACCAGGTGGGTATGAATTCAATTGGAGTTTTCTAAATGATACCCCAGTGTCAATATACCTGGATATGTTATATGGATCATATTGTATATACCATATATACCACTTCATTCTGCAGATAAGAAGGTGGTCCTTTCTGATGTCAGTAAGCAACAGACTGGAAAAGTGTCCATGTCCATAAGACATCATTATATTCCTTCCCCCAGTCTACCCCTGCTGAAACCCAGAAGGCCTCTAGACTGCCTTGATGCTAGCAATATTATCATACATACCTCATAGCCATTCTCTTTTATGCATCCATGTTTTCAGATGCTCTCTCCTGCCTTTACTTTTCTGTGTATGTCTGGGGGTGCTCCAAATGTGTTCATAATCCTGTTTTATGGTAGTTGGAAATAAGAGACAGAGCTCCAGTGACTTACCCTGAGTCAGACATCAAAGTAGATACTCAATTAGAACGCAGGTCTCCAGGGTGTTTTGTTAAGCTCTTCCCTTTATTAAATGTTACACATCATAAATTTCCAAGGCAGCACCATTCCTGGAATGTACTGTATACATTACCCAGCACCCAGTGGATTTAACTTTGCCACAGACACCTTACAACTCATTTCTGTATTTGCATCTCTGTTGGTCGGGTTTTAGAAGAAACATAAGCTTTTCACCAATGTAGGATAGAGTATTGCTTTTTCCCAAAAGCAATCTTTGAATGTGCCTGCTCCTTTTCTATGGTTCCTATCTTAGAGATTATTCTTTTCCAGAATCTGTCAGCCCACTGGAAACAGCAGAAGAAATTGTCCAAATATAAAAACACTTATCTAAATAAGTAAACAAGTTATCTCCCCACTCCAGCCTTTGAGTTTCTATGGGGCCAGTTTAGATAATAATACAATGACATGAAATTTATTAGTGCTTACCCTTTGACAAGCAGTGTTAGTCACTTTACATGAATTTCTTTGCAACTCACTGCCACCATTCAAAGAGACTATTATTATCATTATTCACATTTTACAAATAAGTAGCTGAGGTTTTGAGTGGGCAAATAATTACCCAAGGTGATGGGATCAGGATTTGAACCCATAGAGTCAATTCCAGGGTGCCTGGCAGCAAAGCTGTGACTCTCGGCTACCTTGGAATCACCTTTCTCTGATAACCACCAAATCCACTTATTGAAGTCACTTTCAAGGATTACTTTAATTATCAATTGCTGCACAACAAACCATCCCAACACTTAGTGGCTTTAAAAACATGTATTACTCTCCTTATTGTTCTATGGGTGGACGAGGCTCAGCTTGCTCAGAGTTTCAGATGGTAGTTGGCAGGTGGGGGTTGGGACTGTAGTTACCTGAAGCCTTTGCCCTCACATGTGTGGTGCCTGGAATGGTTGTGACTGTTGGGGTTGATCAAGCACCTCTTTCCATGAAGCTTCTCCACGTTGCTAGCTTGGGCAACCTCACAGCATGGTGGCATTATTCCCACAGAACAAGAGTTTCAAGACAACTTGGCAAGGCTTCTTATGCCCTATCCTTGGAAATTTCAGAATATTAATTTTACCTTACTAAGTAGAAAAGTTCTATTTTGACAAATATTTTTTTCTATTTTAGAAAAATAAAACATTGTTTTCCAAGAATTTGTGGGGATTTTTTAAGGAAAATAAAAGAAATCCAACTCTGAAAAGACAAATTAGTTAAACATTCTTCCTATTCTCTACTCTCACACGGTAACTCAGTCCTTCGGGCACCAAATGTATGGGTTTCCCACACACCCACTCCAAATTATTCTCTGCCCAAATTTCCAATCAATGTCCTCTAATTCAATTAAAGTCTGAAACTATCTACCTGGAAATAGCATGAAACCCCACATTTCCACAAGACTACCTTCCACTTAAGATGCCAGTAGCAAGCACAGGTTGTGACCTGTGCTTCTGACCTACCAGCTATAAATGGGAGTTCCCAAAACCCCTTCCTTGGGTTGAATTAATTTGCTAGGTCAGCTTATAGAACTCAGGGAAACACTTTACTTATTTTTACCAGTTTATTATAAAGGGTACAGATGAATAGTCAGATGAAATGATACACAAGACAAGGTATGGAAGGTTTCTACTGCAGAAACTTCTGTCCCAATGGAGTTGGAGTATACCACTCTCCTGGCACATGGATGTGTTCATCCATCTGGAAGCTCAACTGAAATTTAATGGAAATTCTTATCTGAGATTTTATGGAAACTTCATTACATCGGCATGATTGATTAGATCACTGGCAGTTGGTGATCAACTCAACTTCAGCCCCTATTGCCCTCCTTCCCTCTCCCCCCACCCTCTCCCCCCAGAGAAGGACTGAAAGCTTCAACCCTCTAATCATGCTGGTCTTTCTTATGACCCCATCCAGAAGCTACCTAAGGGTACCATCAGTACCAGCCATCTAATTAGCATACAAAAGATACTCTCATTACTCAAGATTTTAGGAAAACCTCATATATATTTCACTACAGCAGAGTAAAGATGACTGGTTTCATTTTTATCGCTCTCTTATGTATAGTTTTTAATTCCACCTCTCTTCTTGATCTCTCTAATCTATTTTTGAGCAAGTCAAAGACATTTATTCAAACAGAGCTCTAACTTCATTCCAGCCTCAGAAACACGACCACCATCCTTACTGCCAACAACCAAACAACAAAAAGTCCTAAATTGAGACCACCACAAAAAGAATGCCACACTAACTTCGACTTTAATGTGTATGGAATCATTTGTCAGTGATTCCTCAGTTCCACCCTGGCCTGCAGCTCAGTGCATAGGTCTTGACCATCTAAAGGCCATCCTACCATTTATCTGCGGGAATGATCCTTTGCATCTGAATATTTCAAACAGCAATGTAAATATAAGAACCAGAGGATTTTAGTTTCCCCAACTTGGCCCAAAAATGTAGACAAAGAACTCTTGGCCAACGCTCAAATCCTGTGGTAACAATCAGAAGAATAACATTTCCCATTTTTTTCTACTCTAGTCATAAGGTCCTGAAGATCGTATGAGATCTTCATCTGCCAATGCCTTTATATTCTCTCTGTTTCATAAAGCAGGTTTCTCCAAAGGAACCCAGAAGGTAAATCTGAAAACAAAGATGCTTTTAGACTAAAAACCTAGTCTCTGTGAAAACACCTGTGACTAGAGAGTACAGGCTGTAATCCATCAACGCTCCATAGATCACTGTGTCAGCAGTGGCCTTTTGTCTCCAACATTCAAAGGAGGGAGGGGAGGGGTTCATCTGTTCTGGAACAAGCATCTAACAAATAAAATCCACCTGTATGAGGAAATATCCTTTTTAGAAAACAAAACTTTCAGAGAGATGAAGTTGACTGAAGGAGGGATTTTCTTTGTTTTAATGAGATTTCAAAACGTTTTGAATCTATTTGGGAAATAATGTTTAGCCCAACAATAAAAATTACTATTTTGAGCGGATGAGTCAGCTGTGCCCACCTTCTTTCAGTTGCTTGGGATTGAGTTATTAGTGATGATTATTTTATCAAGAGTGCAAGAGCAGAAATTCTTCTTCTGGTTTGTTGTCTTAATGTTGACCAAACAAGATTGGCAGTGAATTATACCAAAACCAGTTCTCCTGGCTCACTGGAGGAGTGGAAATTATTAAAAAGATGAAATGTAAGACCTGATTTTGTTAACCTAAATTGAATCATTGTGCTAAATTTAATTCTAATTGTTGAAACAGCTGTCATTATCGAGCTAATTCTGCCTCTGCAGATTTCCCCAAAGCCCATATCATCTTCTTTCCCATCTTATCTGGGACTGATTTGAGAAAGACATTTGTTAAGAATTTTTTTTCAGCAAGTGTCAAACATTCCAGCTTGGCCATCTAAATCCGATTATAAGTGACGGGAACATAATGATGCCCTTAAACAGACACCCATCACCTACCTATAGGCTGTAGCCCGAAGTCTTAACCTTGAAATCTAGTCCATTCAAAATCTGTCCCTTATTTACCTTTGAATTTTACTTTGTTGCTCTCTTATCTAAACCTCCTACTACAGTGTATCTCGTCTAACCACTGTAGCACAATTTTATTTTCACCCCATTGCACATGTGACTTTCTTATACAAAATGCCCGCCTTCTTTTCCTTCCAGACTCAACTCTAGTCCCAAATCTTTCATGAAGTCATGGCTTGACAGATTCAGCCCTGCCCCCCATGTCTTTTTATTCCCAACTTTTATTACTGATTGCCAATATCTATTCAAAGGCACACCCATATTCTGCCCTATTGCTGATATATCTGCTACTATTCATTTGTAAGGACATTATTATCCAATTACAGGGGTCACACGTGCCTTATAATTTAATTTTTTCACCTGTATTGTTTTTCCTCTTTTAAATGTTTGAAAGCTCCTTGAAGATGAAGACTAATTCAGTTCAACAAACATTTATTGAATGCAATGACCTATTTAAGTTGAAAGAAAAAGATTGCAAATTCCTCTAATTCATTTTATACTTACAAATAATTCCTTTCAAGTACAGTATCAAGCTTCCTTTGAAGCATTTACTGCTCAAGTCTTCTTTTTTGTTGTAAAAATTTTTACTTGTCCCAGATTTCTTTTTCCTGTCTTTTCTTCCATACTTGTTTCCCACACATTCTTTGAGTTCATATTTTTGAAAAATTATATAATTCAATTAGCAAATTAAATCAGATGTTGAATGCCCAAGGAAAGCTTCATATACAAAGGGATTGTATGAAGACCTCAATGATTTTCTTATTCATATTTGTTGTAAAGCAGAACTTTGTAAAAGTCAATTTGATTAAAATAGGAACATGCTTGCATTCAGTTTCAATCTATTTCATTTTCCTAATGTAGGGCTTTGGAGAGAGAGGTTCTTGATCCCTGCCTACAATCACTATTCATTTTTATCTACTTTTGGTGGAAAGTGTTTTTTAAATGTGTCGAAGTTACTCAGGGGAGTGGTAGAGAGCACTGCAAGGAACTTGTACTCGTCTTCGGTTGAGGGATTGGGAAGTCAGAGGCAGGGAGGAAAAAATGGAAAGGAACCACCAGAGGGAGAAGGAACTCAAAGATTCTTACCTGATGCTGTCCTGAATATACGGAAAACAGAGTTGTCAGATTTAGCCAGGAAACGAATTATTTTTTAAAACACATGCAAAAATGGCAACAGAAAACCCAGAATATCCAGATAAATTTGAATTTCAAATAATGAATAATGTATTGGTGTACATATGTCTCAAGTTATGGTCTTATACATTGCTAGTATCCTACAATTGCAAAGACATAACTTACACTAAAAAACTATTGATTGTTTATCTGAAATGCAAATTTAACTGGGACCTGCATTTTATCTGGTCACTCTAAT
The DNA here is from genome assembly GCF_000164805.1 of Carlito syrichta. Classification (NCBI taxonomy): domain Eukaryota; kingdom Metazoa; phylum Chordata; class Mammalia; order Primates; family Tarsiidae; genus Carlito; species Carlito syrichta. The sequence continues at coordinate 69,150 of NW_007252998.1, read as the reverse complement.
TTACAAAACTACTCATTTAAAAAGTGAAGAAAAAATTTTACCACCTGCTCTATGTGTTTGTGATTGGCTTTCTGTCTGGAAATGGGTACTCAAAGGCCAATTATCTTAGATGTTGTGAGTTAGGATGGCGGGATAAGTATAAGTTATGGCTTCAATATGATTTGTTTGTCCCTACTAAAACTCAATAAATTTATTTATTTGTTTATTGCAATTTACTCCCCAGTGTGGTGGTATTGGGAGGTGGGATCTGGTGGGAAATGTTTGGATCTTGGGGGTGAATCTCTCATGAATGGCTTGGTGTCGTTCTTGCAATAGTGAGTGTGTTCTTGCTCTCTCAAGACTGGATTCATTCTCATGGGAATGGGTTAAGACCCATAAGGGTGAGTTGTTTTAAAGCCAAAATGTCCCTCAGGCTTTCCCCTCTTTGCATGTGTCCTCTTCCTTTTTGACCATCTCTGCCCTGTTGGGAGGCAGCAAAACTGCCCACACCAGAAGCCAGGCCATGCCCTTGAACTTCTCAGTCTGTGGAATCATGATCTAAATAAACCTCTTTCTTTATAAATAACCCCATCTCAGATATTATTTTATAGCAACACAAAACAGACTAAGACAGTATAACTCACATGTGGTCCTGTCCTTTGCTTCTGGGCTAAGGTGTGTAGTAAATCAAGAATCAAGAAACACCATAGAAAGAAATGATTATTTGTTGTCCTGGAAGGAAATGGTCTTACTGATGGCACTGCCTCGAAGGCAGTTCTTTACAATCCAAAGGATGACTTTCCACTGGGGGCTGAAGGCCCTGACCCCAATCCAGGCTGAAGGGGCTAGAACAAGCGGAGGAGATGCCTATGTATTATAAGGTGTGTAGAAGCATTCCTGGCCTCTACCCACTAGATGCCAGAATCACCCCTTTCCCCAGCTGCTACAACCAAAAACGTCTCTAGATATTGCCAAATAGCCCTTCTGGTGGACCACATGACCCAAGTTAAGAATCCCCATCCTACAGGGAGAGAAACCAAGGAACCAAGAGCAAAAACAGAATGGGAACACAAACTTGAGAATCAAATGGGGTTGACAAGGACTTGCAGTAAGGGAAACAAATTCTCATAATCATAGTAAATTTCACCACTGAGTTGTCTGCTCAGGAAGCCAGCTCAGGAGGACAGGGACCTGGTCTGTCATCTTAACTCCCTTTCCCCAGTACCTAGAACAGTACCTGGGCAAAGAAGAATACTTGTTGAAAGAATGATATGTAAAGCACAGTCATTATATTATATCAACTTGGCTTTATATTCCTTATGAAGTGAATGATGACAAAACAATTTTGTGTAATTAATATCAAGTTTTGATGGTGTTGAGGGACATGTGGCTGACTCCTCCCCCCCACACACACACAACTTCAATTATCACCCAAATCTACTCCATCCCCAGGGGACTACAGTGCCTGAAATTCTCCTATGTGTGATGCATTCTTTTCAAGGAGGAAGGATGAGATTATTTATTTATTTGTTTGTTTATTTATTTTATAAATCTCCACTGAAATTTATTGAGTGGCTCTCTGCTCTGTACCAGGCACCACAGTAGGCACTAGAACACAAATTACTATCTTTAAGGAATGAGAGCAAGAGATAAAATGCTAGTTTCAACTCATCAGATTGAATAAATTGTGTACCCTTATAGTAAACCAAGGTGCTCTGGAAGCCCATAGGAAGGAAAACTCCATAGAGGAGATGATGATTTAGATGAATCTTGAAGGTCATAGAGGAATGACTGTGATAGTCAGTGCAGGCAAATTGCTATAACAAACAGCCTGAAACCTCAGTGGTTTAATACAGCCGAGCTTTTTGCACTGACACAGAGTCCAATGCAAACATCCCCATCATATAACTCTCCTGGCTAGCTCTCTTTCAACCAGACTCCTTCTCTTTTGTGGTTCCGCCAACCTCTACAGCCTCTGAATCTTTGAGCACCTTGAGCCACACTGCTGAATCCTCTCTAACTGACCAGTACATGAAGAGAGGATGAGGGTGGGAGATTCTTCAGTACTTTCAAGAGGCCAGGCCTGAAAGGGAAAAACAGCACCATGGCCCCAAATCCATCATGCAGACATCATCCCATAGCGCACTCCATGCAAGAGTCTTCCTGTGGGCCTAGGAAGAAATGGAAGTAGTTAGTGAACTTTGTGTTGGTGCCTCCATAAGCACCAGAAATGGAAGAGCAAACCAGGCAGAGAAAATAAACAGTGAGTCCTGATAAAATTAAAATGGAGGAAAACAAAGAAGGAAGTTTAAAGTATGAGGCAAAATTGGACAGGAGGGGGGCTCTGATGGAAGGTAGTGAGGGGTCATGTGTCAGATAATATGAGGAGGTAAAGTAGCCCCCAAAAATTAAAGCAAAGGGGAAGAAATATGTAATGACTAGAGAGAGGGATATCCTATAATATTTTCCAGAAAGAGAGATGGAGAAGGCAACTCTCACCCCAATTGCCTTCTAGAGTCCAGTTATCATTTGCTTATGAAATTATTCCTAAGATTCTGTGAAGACAGCACTGATTTATACAAATCTAAGACTTCTTTATATTTCTGACTTTCTCCTTTCTGCAAGTTATAACAACAAGAAGCTTTGAAAGCGGTTTATAAATATACAGGAATGTGGTCCTTCTGGAAAAGCCACAGGGACGGGACTGAGTATACCTAATATTTATGTAAATTTTAACCACATAATGGGAAACTCAGGAAATAATGATGTGACTGCTGAGACCAATCCCTTGAACTGCAAAAGCTTTTGATTCGCAAGGAACAGTGGTGATTATTGCCCCTTGCTCTGTCAACAGTATAGGTTCTGCATTAAATCAGTTTTGGTGGGAACTAAAAATCTAAAACCTACATGCTAATGAACTCAGTAATGTTTGGAAGAAACATGCAATTTAAAAATCGACCAATAGCATGAACAATTATTAATCACACCAAGTTCCAAAAGTGCCAATATAATAAGAATGTTATTTAAAGATAAAAGAAGTTGACCTTTGAGATGCCAAATTTACATGTTTTCTTTTGCTATTCTTGAACTCTTTTGTGGCATCAGTGAGGTAGAGAAACATATATAAAAATACAAAATTCCCCTCTTTCCTGGATAGTTGTTTGAAACATGAAAGCCTTTGTGAGACAGTAAAATGAATGCTCTAATATGGTATACAAGGCTGGAAGGGAAGCAAGCAGTGTTCATTTATTTCCTTCCTTTTATTTTTGTATCATTTCCTTCTCTCTCACACATGAGTATTTATTTATATTGTTTATTCTTCTGTGTATAATTCTGTTTATATAGCGGGTTTGCATCTGTTCTAATTATGCTCCTAGATTTCAATATTTAAATAATGCCCTTTTGTTTTCCCCATTCTGTCCAGAACTAAGAATTTATTTGCATCATTATAATATACTCCTCAATTTTATTACCATCTTCAATTCTTTGCAAATGACTTGTAGATCCTATCCTACCATAATTTCTATTTAAAATTTAAATTCTCATGAGAATTACTTGCATATTCCAAAACACTCCTAATTCATAATTTTATGTTTCCTCAAAGGAGGCCCATGTATTATTTTAAGAGCAGAGCAGAGATTTGTAGATACAAGAGTCCCCAGAAGCCTTGGACTCCCTGTCTGGGTTTGTGCCTACTGCACAATCAGCTTGATTTCTACATCTGAGAATAACTGAAAATTGCAAGTAGGAAAGTACTCCTTGGTGTATCGCCCGAGCAATTAGTTAGTCAGACCCACTTGACTTTAAAACAGCAATATTCATTTCTGCAAATGAATGTGATCTAAGAGAAAAATCTTAATAAAACGAATGTATTTTTTAAATGATGCAATTATTACCACTGTACTGCTCTCATTACAAATATAAAAGGTCACTACAATGTAGAAGACTTTTGTCAGATTATTTTAGCTCTCAGGACAAAAATAAGCATTTTATAGCAAGTGGAAATTAACAACTTGATCCCATACCAGGAAACACGTCAGTTCCTCTCTATAATTTCTCTTAAACATCATAACTAGTCAAAATAGATTTACACTTGAGAAGGGCACACATATTCCCCTGGGAAACACTCTCCTGCACAACTACATTTTGCTGCATGACTTTATGGAGAACAGTACATTTCACAGCACATTCTGACTTCCCTTTTGAGACTTGGGAACCAAAAGGCATGAACAGCAATGGAAGATGTCTTTTTTAGTCATTTAAAGCAGGGACAGTTGAATTTGGTTTCGTTTAGAGTTAATTGCACATTTTGAGTGATTCGGTTTTGGCAAAATCCAAAGCATATTTTGCAAATCGCTTTTCCCATTAAATGCTAAAACCCTTTATTTTTAAAAGGAAATGTAATCCATATGTTTGGAATTTGTTTACACTAAAATTATAAAAATGTATATATTTTATTCATGTCCCAGAATCTTTCTGCACTATTTTGTAAACCTCTTTCAAAAATCAAGAAGTCATGTTGCCAAAAACTAACAAGAGCAAATCCATAAATGTTAGAAGTATTGATTTTATGATTCCTTATGGTCTGACCTTAGAAAAACATATCTTTGATTTTCAATCATCCTTTGTGGAGAAAATAGCACCCTTTCTTTTGAGAAACCTGTATCTAATAGATCACTAAGGGGACTGAGTTCTTATTATATAGGGAGATTTTATTTGGTCTACCTTATCAAGCTTCTTGACCAAATTCAATTTGAAAATGAATTAATTCAGTTAAAAAAACGCAATTCAGAAATTATGAAATGCTTGTTTATTAAAATCCATACTCAGAATTGCCAAGTTCAACTTTTGGGGTTCCTTAAACATGAAGAGGTTTCACACAGTCAAAAATCTCCCACCTAAAAATAAAAACAAGAGAAAATAAGAGACCCCATATGTTCCTTCACAATAAGGCTGAATATGAAGACTAACTTATCTTTGTTCAGTATCATGAAATTGGCATTGGTTTAGAGCAGGGATCAACCAACATTTTTCTGAGAAGGACAAGAAAGTAAACACTTTAGGCTTTGCAAGTCACGTGGTTTCTGTCACAGCTACTCAATTCTGCCTCTATAGTGCAAAGAAGACATAGACAATATAAAAATGAATGGGTAAGGTTGTGTACCAATAAAACTTTATTAACAAAAACTGATGGCAAGAGTGATTTGGTCCATTGGCCATAGTGTGCTATGGGCATTGGCCTAGAACTTCGTAACAAAATACCCAATTCTATTTGGTATACACCTGAAGTCACATCTGAAAAAGTGACTTTTGATGCTACAAGACAAGAATCCATTTTTCATCCCTTCTCCTATTACTTGAATTTTGGGGACTCTTATTTTGTAACGTAAAGAATTAGATAGAATTGTGAAGAAACTAAAATGGTTTGTTGCACCCAGGGATATCAATCAGGTGCCTAAATTTACCAATACAAATTTAACCTTCCTGAAGTTGGCATATTTTCAGCCTATTGTACACTTTCAGACCTTGAGTTGTGGGCAGCATATTCTTAGTGATCACAAACCACATTGAAATGCTTGAGAAGAATTCGTTTTTTACTAGTATGAGCTAGTGTTTTTACTAACATGACCCTGGTGTGGTTATCTTTTCGTCAATATGCTTCAAATAGACTTTTTGCTTAATTGATTCACTATAGTAATCTGTGGTCAATGGTTGAAAACTTGAATCTTGGACCATAGTCTTATACATGTATAGCATAGTGGCTGACACCACAAACTATAGAGCCAGGCCACAATGAATCAAATATCTAATCTGTTACTTACTAGTTGTGTGACCTTGGAAAGATGTCAATGTCAGAACTTCTCTTGGGACTTATTGGAATAAAATTCTCAGTGTTGGGGCACATAGCTTTGTATAAATCACATAATAAAAAGTACCTTTCCCAACTTCTCCTGAAAGTATTTGTATCTACATGACCAAAGTCTGGCCAATAAGGACAAAAGTAATATGATTTGGTAGTTCTGTTTTCTTAAGTTTAACAGGGTGTATGTGGATTTTTTAAATCCTGCTTAGGATTCAGTGGCGTTGTGTATTTATATCTTTTATCACTTCTGAAAATTTCTCAGCCTTCATCTCTTCAAGACTGCAACGTCTTCTCTTAGTTACTTCTCTCTCAATTTACCTCTATCTTCTCTGTTTCTGAGACTCCAATCAAACATATATTAAACTTGATCACTATATTCTGTCTCTCATCTCCTAGACTTTTCATTCTTTGGCTTTCAATGATTCATTGTTAACTGTTTCTTTGAGCTAATTCACAATCTACTATTAATTTGTTATTTTATATTGTTATATTTTTAATATCTAAAATTTCTATTTGAATCTTTTGCAGTTGGTATATCTATTTTTACTTTTTCCAGCTCCTGGCCAATTTTCTTAAATTTTGATTATATATTCTTTGACATAATAATCTTTGTTGTTTTGCAGTCTATATCCAACAATTCCAGTCATTATATTCTGTAGGTCTATTTCCATTGTCTGTCATTTTTATTGGTTCTTTCTCATATGGTCTTGGCTCTTTGTGTGCCTAAGTAACATTGGTTGTGTACTGGACATTAGGGCACAATCCTTTGGGTCCCAGCCTAAAGAAGATTTAGATTTTTGTTCCATTAATCCCTTGGGATCACCAAAAGATAACTAAGCATCTCAGCTAAAGATGCCCCTAGGGTAAAGGGGCCAACATGTAATGGAGTCAAATCAGCCAAGGTCATCCTAGACCTTTTTTCCAGGTAGCTGACTGCAGATGCATTAGCAAGCCGAGCCAAGATCAGCAGAACCTGACCCATACACTCAAGAGCCATAATAAACAGTTAGTGTTATAAGCCATTGAGTTTTGGGGTGGTTTGTTACACAGCATTAAGTGTGGCAAGAGCTGATGATTACATAGAGGTAATTATAATACTTACCTCACAGTTTAGTTTTAGATTGATATGAGTTATTTTTAGTATTCCTTTTACAGCAGTCACTGATACATAGTAAGCACTCAAAAAGTATCATTTCCTTATATTATGGTTGCTGTTATCATTACTGTAACTACTACTGAGACTCACAGTTCCTCCAAGTCGGGAAATTCAGTGATTATCAGATATGACTGATGCCAATGTCTAAATCTCCCAAACTTTCTAATGCATTTTATCATCTGTGTTATTTCTCATCTCTGCCTTCTTATAGAATCATATCTCTCATATTTAGTGTCTTAAAAAGCACTTAGCTGGTTTCTTTTGAGCATTGCATAGATGAAGCATCTTAGTACTTACCTGAATTTATTAGTGTTTATCTCTGACTTATTATAAGGAAGACATAGTTTGGGTAGCAGATTGTGGAACACAGAGTCATAAGGATGGGATGTTCGTCCAGCTTTTACCACTGACTGGTTATAAAACTTATATAAGTCTTCTGATCTCCAGGCTAAGTTTCTCCACCTAAGGACTGAAACATTTGAAGGCAGACAGGACCATATTTATTATTGCATCCCCAGGGCTGATACATAGTAGACACTTGGTGACTATTTGTTGATTTTAATCAATTTAATTTCACCAACATGAGTGGGCTGAATTAAGAAAATTTGCTAAAACTCAGCAAGCTCTTTTTCAGTTTAGTCTTTCCAGAATTTTATTACCTTTTTTTAAAAACTTCCTTTTTCAAACATTTCTCTATTACAAGCTAACTAAACAGAACAAAGTTTGCTACCAATAGAAATCACTTTCATCTTTCCTTCCCAATGGATGTTGTTCTTTGAAGCAAACTGTTTGGAAAAGAAGCTAATATTCACCATTTTCTGTATGTCCATAGATTTTGTTTTCCTGAAATGACAAGCTAACTTCCTCCCTTTGTCTTCTCAGCCTTATACCAGTGACTGTGTGATGGGAACACAATGGACAGGGCTCCAGTATCCAGCAAAAGGGTTTACTTTTTCTATTAGTATTGTAATACAATAATAACTTTTTAATAATTATGGAGAAATCATGACATGTAAAGACATGGGAGCCCTCAGTTTCCCTTCTTGGAAAGTCAAATCACAGGCAGCAAGTCTGCAATTTGAAAATCAAATCAGCCTCTTTCAAAATATTTCTCTTCAATGTGTTGACTTCAGCTCTTCAGTGAGTACGTGTTTCCTGTTCATTGTTTTGTCTGAATTTTTAAAATGTTTAAATAGTTTACAGTAAATATGTCTGTATGTGAGTTATTTCTGCAAATAAAATAAATTTTTCTCCTACTACAGGAACTAAGAAATACTGTCTTAAAGTCTTCAGGAAAGTGGGCAGGAAGCTAATGGGGAAACATAATGGTATAATAATTATTAAGATGGCAACATTGCCTTTGAGTGGGAAGCCATTCCATAGAGCTTTGTTTCTATTTATGTTTCCTGATACCAATATTAGGAGGTCTGAGTTGTGGTTAACTCTGATTTATTTGGAGAGCTTTCAACACTAACCTGATGAAGCTTTGAAATTAATATAAGCAAGATGCCTCAGTCAAGAAATGAGATTGTGATTCCTCAGTGCTATTGCACCGTGCCACTTAAAGAGAACCAAGATCATACTCCATCTACCAGAGGGAAAATTGAGAAAAACAACTCAGTAGCACCATTCACAGGCAGTCAGCAAGGCAAGCCCTAAGGCAGGCACAATCATGTGAGAGGAGTTTGAGGGTTTTGTTCCTCCTTATGTCTTCCAACACCCATTTGGTCCATATTCTTGAATTTTATTAAGTTTTATTGATGTAAATTGAATTGAAGTAAAGCCTCTTTTGGCCCTAACAATCTATAACTTTATCCCTTCTACTCACCTCTGAACAAACCCAACTCCAGAGAATTTGAAATTTGGGAAGTACCTAGAAATCACACTTTTGATGTAGATGCAGGCCTCTGAAAAGGGGGATTGTGGCAGCCATAGCATGTCTCCATGTGACTTTGTGAGTAATAAATGAGTAAGTTAGACTTGGATCCAAAAAGAAAAAATTGGAGACTCTCTTGGAGACTGCAGCTGACAGAGTGCTTTGTGGTTGCATATGAGTCTCTATTTTGGGGATTCTCAAAAATTCCTAGGGGATGCTGTACTCAGCTGGGATTGACTGAAGTGTGGGTTGGTCAAGGGGGGCTCAAAATTCAAGGAGATTCATCTCCGCTCCATGTGGTCTCATCTTTCGGGAGGCTAGCCAGGGCTTCTTTATGTGACAGAGGAATAGATTCTAGCAGGAAGAGTCAGTGTGGAGACTAGAATAGGTGGGCAGGGGTGGGGGGGCAGGGAGGGAGTTTAAAAGAAGGCATAATTCACTGGCGGTTATTACTGCAATAATCTAAGGTTTAGGCTATGTTCCAAATGATAAAACAGCAAAATGGAACTAGTTCAGTTTCCTGAGTCATCATTTGGCAGCGTGTGCCCTGGTCTGCATCAATCTATGATGTGAATGAGAAATAAAATATTATTGTGTTAAGTCACTAATATTTCAAGGTTTATTTGTTAGCACAACATAGCCTATATATAGTGCTATCCTAATGACACTTGGGGAAATGTGTCTATTACTAGTACACATAGACTGTAATCTTAATATAAAACCCTAAATTGCTTTCCTGGGACCCTTGAGACTCACTTAGTTGATAATACTTATATTAGTATAGAGTTTTACCATTTATACCATTGCTACACATATATTAACTCATTTAATTCAGGTGATAACCAAAGAAATAGATAAGAGGATCAAGTGCTTTTCAGAGACTACAAGAAAGAAAATTCTGTCTCAGTGTTACATCATGCACAAAGACCACAAAGGTAGAATTAGCAGGGTTGATATTAGGGTCTGGGTTCCCAACCCTTTATTTCAGCAGACTCATCACTCTTACATAGGAAAATCTTGGGTAATTTATTGTCTTGGGGTAGGCCAGGAATCAACAAAGATTAACATTACCCTATGAACTAACATTCCTTGGAGAAGAAACAGGAACTTATTTAGAGTCTCTTTGGAATGAGAAAAATGGGAAGTCTGTAACAGTGATGACCCCAAGAGAATTGGGATGTATCGAGTGTCTGCCTAAAAGCTGACTGGGGTGAAGATGATGTTGAGCTTCACTAAAGAGAGGTGCCAAGTCTCACACTAGTTAAGGAAGGTGCTTCAGGCATGAAAAGCCCATGGAGAGGAAGGTCATTCCAAAGCCTACAAAGGCCAATAGAATATGCTGTTAGAGTAGAGGTGGAGCCTCTTGCCCAACTTGGGGAGTCAGGACCAGGTCAGGACCCAAGAGAGTAAATGCAGCTACAGAGATGAAATGAGAGAGACTGGCTAGAGTTTCACTATGTGGCTATAATGTCTGCTCACAGAGACTTGGAAACAGAATCTTGGCAGAGTTGGAGTCTATCAACCATCAAAGCAGGGTCTGAATAGAGGAAGCAGGGGTCAGCAAACTATGACCCATGAGCCAAATCTAGCAGCTGCCTTGTTTTGTTTTGCTTTGTTTTGTTTTCAACTTATTAAAATTGAAGTATAATTCACATGGTATTACCTTGAGTTAATTTTCTCCTGGCTTTTGAAATTATGGAAAGAAATTGAAGTTTTCCTTTAATCTGTGAGAGTCAAGACTTGATGGGGCAAGTTTTGAGTTTTGAGTTAGAATAAGAGATATGTGTTGGTGACCATTTCTCTCATTCTTTCTGCCTTTCCCTTTTCCTCCCCTTGAAAAATTCCAACCTTCTCTCAATAAACAAAGAAAGAAACAGGACAAGTGAGGAATCCGTATTCTGCTTTGCTGCCAGGCTCAGAGATGGCAGCAGGATCCACTTTGCTTGGAATTTACAAAAGGGTCCACACAGCTGGAACCCATGGTGGATGAAAACCTGCTGCTGTCTTGTGTGACTTCCATACACACTTTAGTGTGCAAATAAATCACCTGGAGCCTAGTTAAAAAGTAGACTGTGATTTAGTGGGCCCAGGACAGAACTTAAGACTGAATTTCTAACAAACTCCCAGAAGATGCCAATACTGCTGTTGCAAGAACCATTCTTTGAATAGCAAGGTGAGCACTGGTTCCCAAACAAGGCTGCTTCTTGCAATCCCCTGGGAGTTGTCAAAAACTGAAAACAATGCCCGGGTCCTGTCCATAGAGATATTGATGAACGTAGTCTGAAGTGCTGCCTGGACATCCAGAGGTTGCCCCAGGTGATTCAAATACGCTACAAAGTCTGAGAGGCAATGTTCTAGAGTTCAGGAGGTGAAGGTTGAAGTTGGATCCATGATGGCTATTTTTGAAAGAGGTTATTGGTAAATATGAATAAAACTAATATGAATTCAAAACTCAAATTGACCATCTACCTATCAAGGGAATTTTATAAAATGTTCTACTTTTTATAACTAATTTAGACTATCAGGGGAATCCATGTAACTCAAAGCTGGATGCATTTACAAATAAGTGATCTGATTTCATTACTCTTTTTCCTGGGAATTGTGCCTGGCCAAGTTGTGATCAGCTTCCTGTCTCTCATTGTATCAATAAATACGTCAGCATCAGGCCACTGGGACCTCATCTACACTGAGAGCAGAATGCACAAGACGATCCAACAGTTAATGTTTTAGACTTGTCTTTTCCCATTTCCAAATTACACGCTTATTGTATTCAGGCAAATCAACATGAGGCCAAGTCTGCAGATGTTTGAAAACTTCCAGATGATTCCTTAAGTTGTTCGTTTTTCATCTTAATGTAAAGATATGTAAAGATGCCCATGTTCATGGTCTTTATTATATATTTTTTAAGTGTTCCAATAAACCCAAGTCTTCCAATCCTACCTTTCATGTCTCCATTCTAGAATACATATACATGTTTATTAACAAGATTAAAATACTAGTACCACCACCCCCGATCTGGCCTCTTAGTGCCTGGGTCTGTGTGGGCTACTCCCCTAAATTGTTGTCTTCAGAGTCTTGTATTCCATTACTTCAGAGGTCAAAATCCATTTTTATGACAAGACTCTCCCTCCCACCACATCACCACCAGTAGTACTTGTATTATCTTTATTGCAGTCCATTTTCTCTGGGTAACTGTTCCTGTTCCCTGCTTATAGCACATCAAAAAATGGCTACATCTGAAGAGCTCAACCATTTCTAGCTGTGTAGCATGACCTGCTGAAAATGGTTAATACAATTAGTGTTCAGTGGTTTATATTAGTGCTTCTCAAAGTGAGTCCTTGAATCAATAACACCAGCAGCACCAAGAAGCTTGTTACAAATGCAAATTTTGGACCCTAACCTAGACCAACTGACTTAGACTCCCTGGGGATGGGTCCAGAAATCTGTGTTCACAAATCTTCCAGGTAACTCTGATGGGAGAGCAATGCTGAAAAGTGGTGCAGATTAAGCACAATATTTTGTAACTTTTGTGATTCCTCTATCACCAGATGTATTACATTAACTATGAAATATATCACCATCAAATTTCAGTGGCCTGCAACGACAATCAGTTTTTCTCACTCACGGCTTGTACATGCCTTCTGCAGGCCACCTGAGAAGCTCTCCTTCAGATGGCAGCTTGAGTCCAGGTGTGCTACATGCATCTTTTTCTGGGACTCAGGTTGAAGGAGTAGCAACTACCTGGGAGTATAATTCTCATGGCAGAAGTCAGAAGCTACAAGAAGGCTGATCTTCTTAAGGCTTAGCCTCAGAACTAATACATTGTCTCTTCTGTCCTTATTCCATTGGCCCAAGATAGTCACACGGCCAAGCCAAATAGGATAGAAAAGTATCCTCCCACAGAGATATTGGGGTGGGAGAGCAAGGGGAGACAATATTTGCCAAACAAAAATCTAATAGACCACATTGAGACAATGGATAAATACACCCAGTGCAGACCTTGCTAGCTATTAAATGTAATTAAAGTCTTTTAGGCTAACAATGGCAATCAAATGAGAAGTGCAGATATTTCAAAAGAGCAGCAGTCAGCCTATAGACAATTTTTGTCATTCCTTTCATATTCATGTGATAAAACCTAGACAAAGAATTTCCGCCCATACTTCCTTTCTGGTTCTACTTCTAAAGTACATATGCAGTATAAACTTTAAAAAAAAATCAAGGGAAATACCTGCTATGGCATTTTTCCCCATAGTTATTTCCACTTTGAAAAACTGACCAAATATTTTTCTCTCCTAATGTGTTTTTTAAAAGAAAACTCTCTTAAATTCCCATCATTGATTCTTTAACCACATTCAACTGGCAAGGGCCAAAAAGAAAAATATCTTCCCTGAAGATACAGTGAAGTCTGCCACTACTAACAGAATTAATCATGTGTCCAGCATGGAATCATTATGGAATTGGAGACAACACCATCATATCCTAGGAGACTGAGAAGGCAACTTAAAATCCCCTGATGACAGGACTAAGGGAGCAATCATTTCCTTAGTTCAGTGCCTGAAGCACTGGACCCAATAAATGTTTGTCGGACTGAAAAAGCATGAATTCTACTTAAGATGTCAGGTAACTGGCAAGTTCTAAGCTTAGTGTCCTTTTGAAAGGGGAATGAAAGGGAGCTCATTCCAGAAATATTGTCCACCTACCTGCTATGAACCACCACTCAAAGATGAATGAAGTAGACACACTCTTTGGATGTGAGAGAGCAATGCAGTTTTTCAACCACTGTTTTGTGGATTAAGGTTGGTTGAAGAATTTCTAAAAGGGTGAGAGCTTTTAAAACTGTAGAGGAAACCACCTTCACAGTCTGTGAAGATGACCCAGATTATTTGGAGAAGAGCTGTGCGCAGAACAGGTAAAAACAAAACAAAAGCCCAACTCCATGAAGAGCAGAGTGGAACTTTGTGGGAAAACCCTTGGTCTTGAATCCCAGTTCTGGCTCTTTACCTCATGCTGTTAGACATTTGGCAAATCATGTTAACCTTCTTAGTTTCAGTTTCTTCATCTGTAGAGTCAGGAAAATATACATGTCCCAAATACTTACAAGTTCTCTGAAGTTCCATTGGATTTGTATATGAAGTGGCCCATTGATATGCAGAATATTCTTACTAGGAATAATACTGACACTCACCAGAATTGGGGGAGGGACACATAGTATGGCCTTTGCAAAAGGCACTCCTGATGTTGTGCAGTGTACAATCTCTACAGCTGTGTACTGGGCTGCTCACTTCCCATACCCTGGCCATGGTGGTATTTTAAAGTCACAATGATGAACAGATTTTTAAAGATAGTAGAGAAATACCAAAACTCACCATCATATTCACTGAATGAATTCTTGATTGAAGTTAGTAAAAAAGAATTATAAGCCACAATTAATAATAATTTTTTAAACTCTTCAGACACTGATAGAATGATTCCCCCAATCACTGAGGTGATGGAAGCAGTGGGGTTGACATTTTTCTTATGATTTTAAAGTTTTCTTATAACTGTATAGATGTCATTTTCTAGGGTAAGGACTAAACTCTTACCTTGTTTCTTTTGCCCAAGTTTCTAACTAAGGGGTCTGGGGAGTCACACCCTACAAACCATAAAGTCTTATCAGACAGGTTTTATTAACTCTATCTAACATGGCTTACTTTCCAACCTGACTCTGGCATAATATCACATAACAGATAAAGAAGAAAATCAAAAGTATTTTATGATCCTGCAAAGCCCTCTCTTGGGGAAATTTGCATCTGTCTAGAATCCCCTTTCTGGGGATTCCTGAAGGAGCTGACACCTTTTAAAACCGCGCCTTTGGGAGGCTGAGGTGAGTGGATTGCCTGAGCCCGCGGGTTCGAGACCCACCTGGGCAGCGAGACCTCATCTCTACAATAAATCAAAAAATCAGCCGGGCGTGGTAGCGCTCGCCGGTAATTCCGGCTACTCGGAAGGCTGAGGCAGAAGGATCGCCGGAGCCCAGCAGGTCAAGGCTGCGGTGGACGGGAGCGGCCACTGCACTCCAGTCTGGGCGACAGAATGAGACTCCAACTCAAAAAAAAAAAAATTATCACCTACTCTTTTTGAAGCCCGCTACTTAGAGATTTTATCTACATATCAAGAAGCTTAGATTCCTCAACCCCCCCATCTTAACTCAGCATTTCGTTTACTGATTTCAAATTCTTTAGACAGAGCTTAACTCTATCAATTGCCAATTTAAAAAATCTTTGAATCCACTTATGACTTGCAGGCTTGGCGATGTCCCACTTTTCTGGGCCTGACCACCGTAAACCTCATATGGACCAATTTATGTCTTTTTGTAACTTCTGTCTCCCTAAAATATATATAACCAAGCTGCAATTCATCCTCCTTGGGCACATATTCTCAGGACCTCTTGGGACTGTGCCACAGGCCTAGGTCACTCACATTTGACTCAGAATAAACTTCTTTAAATATTTTACAGATTTTGGCATTTTTTATCAACAAGAGTTTCATCTGAGAGGCAGCATAAGAAAAGTATCTTCCCTTTTACTTCCTCCTGTTTGTCTCCGATATCATCTCTCAGAGGGGAAAGCAAAAGAAAGCCTATTCCAGAAGAATCATTGCCCCTCAGTTCATGACACATCTGCTATGAACCAGGCATTCAAAAGTGGATGAGGCACCATGTGGAGGGGACGTAGAATGAAACAGACACACTCAAACAAAAGCAGCAATGCAGTGTCCCAACTTTTGATTCCATTTCTCACTATTTGTGGAGGACACACCCTAAATTGACCCCCAGGGAGTCCTACACTAGCATAATCCATGCTCTTTGTGTGTGGGTCAAGTTGTAATTTGCTTCTATCCAATAGAATATAGCAAAGGTGACAGGATATCACTCCTACAAAATACGTTATATAAGACTTCATCTTAGAAGACTGGAGATACTTTCCTACTGGCCTTAAAGAAGCAAACAGCCATGTCATGAACCACCTATGGAAAGAGTCACATGGCCAGGGACTGGCAGCATCCTCCAAACAACAGCCAGGAAGATGCCAGGGATCTCAGTCTTACAACCACAGGCAAATAAATTTTACTCACAATCTGGGAGATCTTGGAAGTAGAATCTTCCCCAGTCAAGCACCTGGTGAGAATGCAGCAACCTAGCTGGCACCTTGATTTACAGCCTTTGTGAGACCCTGAGCAAAGGACCCAGCTCAGCTGTGCTTGGACCCCCCAACCTAAAGAAACTGTGTTGTTTTAAGCTGCTAAATTGATGGTAAGTTGTTAAGCAGTAATAGGAAACCAATACATCACTGTATTAAATTGTAGTAGCATTATTATAACTAGCCAGCAGCCTAATTCCCAACAGATTAGAATGTGGGGTACATGCTATTTAGAGGGAGAAACTTGCTGTGGGCTTTAAACATTGAGCAAGGACGAAAAGCTGGACTTCCCCATCTGCCAACAGCTTTTTCTATAAATAGCATGCACACTGCTTAGAGATCTCCTTGGCAGAATGGGAAATCCCTCAGGGGTCTCCTTGGCAGAATGGGAAATCTCCTCACTGGCAGCCTATGGTCAGAGGCCTACTGACTCTCTGGGTAACATGAATCTACACATACTCCTTTGTGAGTATCCAGTTCAATTAATTATTGCACTAAAGTTATCCTCAAACATAGCTTTCAACTCTCATAACAGTCAAGGAATTATCATCTGAAAATATTCTCCTTTTCCCTGGTAGCAGAGAGACTGCAGGTATGGATTCTGAAGAAATGTAACCTTCAGCATCTGAGTTGTTTTTCTACATAGATTTCAATTTCCTTGGCTTGAGCTTTAGTAGCTTACAAAAAAATAGAAATGTTGCACTGTTTTAAAAATGTGGTCCTTTAAAATAAATTGTATATAAACACACACACTCATACATACATGGACACACACACACACACAATTAAAGTATCTCTTATATAAAATAGTTGTTTTATTCCTAAACTTAAATTATGTGGTGGTGGTTGTTTTTTGTTTGTTTGTTTGTTTGTTTTTATCATGGGTAGCAGCTTCTATTTCAAGCCAAGCTTTCAGTCTGGCTTGAGAACTCCAAACAAGTAGTAAGATCAATTTTTTGACTACATTGAGAACTGATTTAATTTACAAATATCCCCAAACACCCTATTCTTATCTGCTATACCAGCACATGGTCATGCACTCCTTAAATAATTGGCCACTGAGTATTATCAAACTACGTGAAAGTCTTCCATGAAATGTCATTAGGTCCTAATCCAAAATAATTCACTCTATTGCATGTATTATCCTTAATGTAATGTGTGACTGCAGAGGGTGTTTTCCACTCTGAACTACAACAATCCCTTAAGTGTTTTCAACATCTTCCCAGTGCCAAGTCCCATGGTAAGTGCCCCATACAAAATTTTTGTTTTCTTCCTCTCCAGCATCTTAGATACTAAACCTAAATAGTCATAATTGGTCATCCAACTCTGTTGCATTTTTGTAATATTTAACTGTTTTCAGAAACTGCCCATAAATTAAAAGAAATACACAAGCTGTTGGTGCAAATCCATATTGTAAGAAAGTGTCATTTTGAATTTTCACTTGATTCTGACTTTCAGATTAGCACCAACTGTAGCAAAGATGGCTCCTTTAATACCATCTACGACAACTGCATCATGGTCAATGAAATACAGTCTTTACGGCCTTGCTACTTAAAGTATGGGCCATGGACCAGCGGTATGAAAATCACTGAGAGCTTGTTAGAAATGTAGAATCTCAAAAAAAAGAAAAGAAAAGAAAAAGAAATGTAGAATCTCAAGCTCCACTCAGGGCCTGCTGAATCAGAATCTGCACTTGAACAAGTGCCTCTCATATGCACAATAACATTGGAGAATCTCCATGCTATGATGTACTGTGAGTCCAGGAGGACTGGACATCTAGCCTTTGTTGTCAGGCTCTTCTCTTTATCTCAGGCCATGTGAACTAGGTGTTGAAATGCTGGGGTTATGTTCATTAGGGGCTACCTCCAACAAACTGTATCTTTGGGTGACTTCCCATGTTCTAGCTCTGGTCTTCACATGCCATCCAAAGACGCTTGTGCCAACAAGAAACAGCAAGGCTAGAATGAAGTATACTTGGAGCAGATGCTTCCATGTCAAAACAAACAGTAAGATTGGGTGCAAAGAATAAAGAAAGTCATGGCTGTTAGAACCCAAATGTCCATTAAGATGCCTTTTAAGTACCTATAGTACATGATATTCCAAGGTCCAATATTTCTTTATAATTTAGGTGTCACAAAAAAATTAAGATCAATGCCATGATTATGTAAGATGCTAATACTGGGGGAAGCTGAGTGAAGAATATACAGGAACTCTGGGTACCATCTTGGCAACTTTTCTGTAAATTATTCCAAAATAAAAAGCTTATTTAAAAATAACACAAAATTTAGATTGCAATTTAGGAAAATGAGAGAAAAAAACTGGCTGAATGATATTATTTAACTGTTTTCAGAAACTGCCCATAAATGAAAAGAAATATTTAAAGAGTTAAATCTACAATAAGTGAAAAAAATTAGAACAATGAAAATAAATGCACTTCTTATATATTGGCCACATTTTCTCACTTTGTCATAGCATCGTGCACCTATTTGCTTAGTAAACCTGATGGAGCACAGTGATGTCAACCCCCCCGCCCAAAAAAAGAAAGAAAGAAAGAATCATAACTGTAGTGCCAGAAATTTGGTAAATACATTTTAAGAATGTGAACTTAAGACAAAATCTCCCTTCGACAGTTTCACTGTCCTCTCCTTTCAAATGTCTACCCCAAAAAAGTTTTAATAGAAAAAGACTGGAAAAAACATGAACTTAAAATGAGCTCTATCCATCAACCATATATGAAATACTCAAATTTTATTTTATTGGTCAGGAATCTGACTGGCAAACAATGGAATCCATTCTCTGGCAAGTTTAAGCAGGAAAGGGATTTACTGAAAGATATTCAGTAGCTCCAGGATCATTGGGAGGAGTGGAGAAACAAATCCAAGGTGTTGCTTCCAGGAAAAATGCCAGAACGATGCAGCAAATTAACCCGATTTGCGGGGAGATGCCACTTCTGCCTTACTGCTGCCACCAACAAGCCCCAGGAGCCAGGAACTGAGCCTGATTACAAGTGATAGAGCTTCTAGCCCTCTGGCTCTTCTGCATCAGGGACTCAAACTTACAGCCACTGCCCCTGCCCCTGAAAGGCAACCAGCTGGACTGCTACCCCTGCTGGCAACATGGAAGTTCACTGCACAATCTGTTTTCTTCCTAGCTCCACTCTGAATCGGGGTCTAGGATGGCTTTTTTAAATTCTAAATGGCAGAGATTTGGTTACGTGCCACATGCTAGCAGCAAAAGAGCCTGGGAATTTGAGCTCTGACTCTACATCTAGGAAGCAAAATCTAGGGTGACCAGTTTATTCCAATTTGGCCAGGACTTTCCTAGTTTTAGCAATTAAAGTCCCATATCCCAGGAAACCCCTCAGTCCCAGGCAAACTGAAACAATTGGTCATTCTGCTTAGGACTGAGACTTTTCTCAAGTATAGAAATGTTCTTAAAAAGATAATGGGTAGCCACAACTCTGATATATATTCCCTACAGTAGTCAATACACATTGATGAAAATATAAATTTGAGGCAATTGCATCAGCAGTCAAATTGGTCATGGACCAGCTGACCCATCTTTGTGATGAATTGGTCAATCTCCCTTTCTACTCTCCTCATCCTTTCCCAACACATGTCATAGTTTGTTCCTGTTCACAGTTAATTATAAAGAATCAATAATTTTCCTGGTCACCTTGCATTTCTTTTGTAGGATATGTTTGTATATGATAAATACTACATTGGATTTAAAGTGGCCTTTACATTTTAAACATCCCTCAACACACACACACACACACACACACACACACACACACACACACACACACACACACGGCTGGTTTTCAGCTTGTTAGCATTAGCTTTCATTTTATTATTCTGATTTTCTTCCTTCTATCCCTTACCATATAGAGGGGATACCAAAAACTGTCTCTATAATACTCATTCCATTTGACTTTTAGCATGGCTTTCTGTAACTTAGAGTCTGGAAAGTTGAAAGCTTTTTTTAATTCTTTAGCAGCTAGGGTTTTGTATAAGGCCTAGGATTTTGCCAAACAAATCAATTGGCTCAAGCTTTGGAAGGCAGCAAAAGAAACACAATTGGGTTGACATGGGCAGGAAACTAGAATTGTTTGGTGGATACCTTCAGTTCTTGAGCAACTTCTAAGGTTGTTCCATTTGAAGCTTAGCAACATGGGTGTTGATAAACAGGCTATGATGGAAGCACAGGAATTTCTGTTGGAACACAGTTGCATCAGTACTCCCTATCTCCTTGTATTGCACCTGGTTTTGTACCTAAAGCATCCCTGGTCCTTTAGATTCTGTTAGCTAACTAATACCTTGTAATGAGCAGTTTGTTGGAATGAACTCATACCAGCTAATAAAAGTCAATTGTGTGCATCTCTTTCCAATTCCTCTTCAGTGACATAATGCTGGTATCTTGAAATCTGCCATAGGGGAGGTATTTAT
Organism: Carlito syrichta; assembly: GCF_000164805.1. NCBI lineage: Eukaryota > Metazoa > Chordata > Mammalia > Primates > Tarsiidae > Carlito > Carlito syrichta. Next base: position 48,650 of record NW_007252998.1, on the reverse strand, counting down.
ACCATGGAAACTGGAAATACTACAAACCAGGATTTTTGAGAGCTGATTGTTAAACATTTATTAGAATACCATTGCCTGTGGTAAATACACATCTGCTACTATACAAGTAGAGTCTGTTGTCTGCAACTGAGTACCCTGACTATACATCACCTCTATTATAGTTATGTTTCCTATTTTGTCTCCCTAGCTTTAGGTAATTGATTCGCTCTGCCCAACTTGTAATTTTTAAATTTTTAAATAACCAATTTAAATAAGTTGTCTAACTTACAATGAGTAAATATGTGTCAGCTACATCTCCAGCACTGTACTAGGTAATATTGGAGAGTTAAAAGGAAATGTTAATATTAAGTTTGAGAGGACAGCAGTAGTAATGTTTGAATAGGCACTTACACCAAGAGACTTAAGTCTTCTTATATACTAAGAAGACATTCTTAACACATTCTCAAAAATGTAAAATAACTTCCTTCTTTATAGCAGATTTTAAATAGATAACCTGACTAATAAATTATTGTCCAAGAGATGTGACCCAAATGGTCTTCCTAAGTTATCTAAAGCAGCCTTCCTAGTTTGGAGGTTATATCAGTTCAGATACTTTGACTTGAAAACACTAGAAAATCCAACTCAAGTCATAAAAAATAGAAAAATTTTCTATTTCACATCAACCATCACCTGGTCCCACCTTTTACAAATTGAAAGGCATAGAGGTAAGCAGACTCTGGGACCAGTGCAGTGGAACTCTGTACTGCTTCTCTGTGGTTTTTCTAACTCATTCATTTTCAAGTGTTGCTTTATCTTCAGGCAGGAAGCAGGAAGGTTACTGTGCTCAAAGAATGACTTCCAATCTGACAGTGTCTATCCAAAGAAAAGGCACTGTCTTCTCCTTATGTCTCTTTCTAGGAGGTAAGTAACCTTTCCCAGAAACTCCTCAACAATGTTCTCCCCATTATTTCATTGGCCAAACTGTGTTATAGAAACATTTACACTAATCACTAGCAAGAAAAATGTGACCACAATGATTAATTTAGATCAAGGTTTCCAGTCGCAGCACTATTGACATTTTGGGCCAGATAATTCTTAGTAGCGGGGGATGTTTTTGTATTGTAAGATATTTAGCAGCATCCCTGATCCCCATCCACTAGATGCCAATAGCATACATATGCACACGCACATACATACACACACCCCAGTTGTGACAACAAAAACTGTCCTCAGATGTTGCCCAGTGTCCCCTGGGGAACAGAATCACCCCCAGTTGAGATTTACTGGTTTACTAGTTTAGTCCAGTCATGATTTACCTCTTGAATTAGAGAGGGTCATCTTTTCCTAAGTCACATGGGAGTTGGGATAGTGTCAGCAATTACAAGAAATAAGTTTGTAGGATAACAGCCAATGGCATCTGTCTCTAAGATCTGTCTTAGAGTCTCCTTCCATTTTCTCTTGAACCAATTCCAATTAGGCCATTTCATGATCTTGCTCCTTTGCAGGATTACCCTTGACCTCTGCTTTGCTAAATCCAATGAGCAATCCTCACCATTTGTTTAACTTGACCTATCATCAGCATTCAACATGACTAAACACGTCTTCCTTCATGAAACACTCTCTTTACTTGACTTCCGACAAACTACAACCTTGTTTTTTTCTTACTTTAGTTGCACTATTTGTTCTTTCCAAGTCTCCAGTGCCCCCCCACCTGCCCCATCCACATGCCTATCTTTTAACTTTGAGGCATCCCAGGGTTTATTTTTTCCATCTACACTTAGTCACTTGTTGATCTCATCCAGTCTCATGGCTATATGCTGCTAACCATCAAATGAATATCTTCAGTCTAGATTTCTCCCCTGAGTTCTAGATTGTGATGTCCAATTGCTAACAAGACAATACAACTTGGTTGTAGTAGGCAAGTCAGACTTTATAGATCCAAAGTAAACATCTGATCCTCCAACCCAAATCAACTCTGTTCTATGGCTCATCTCAATAAATGGCAACTCCATCAATGCAATTGTTTTTTTGGTTTTTGGTGTGTTTTTTTTTGAGTTGGAGTCTCACTCTGTCACCCAGACTGGAGTGCAGTGGCTGCTCCCGGCCACCGCAGCCTCGACCTCCTTAGCTGACTCTAAGTTTTTTAGTCTAAACAATTGTATTGAGCCGGGCTCAGTGGCTCAGCCTGTAATCCCGCGCCTTTGGGAGGCTGAGGTGAGTGGATTGCCTGAGCCCGTGGGTTCAAGACCCGCCTGGGCAGCAAGACCTCATCTCTACAATAAATCAAAAACTCAGCCGGGCGTGGTAGCGCATGCCTGTAATTCCGGCTACGTGGAAGGTTGAGGTGGAAGGATCACCGGAGCCCAGCAAGTCGAGGCTGCGGTGGCCAAGAGTGGCCACTGCACTCCAGTCTGTGTGACAGAGTGAGAATCCAACTCAAAAAAAAAAAAAAACTTAGAGTCATGCTTGACTCCTCTCTTTCATATGCTCCTTTCATTCCATCAGCCAATTTGGTCAATTCTCATATACAGAGCCTCACCACTTTTTTCCCACTTTGATGGCTACCATTATCCTGATACATACCACCATCATCCTTTGTCTAGATTGTTTTAATAGCCTTCTAACAGGTCTGCCTGCTTTCTCACTCCCACCTCTTTGTCTCCCTTCCTTCTATTCTCAAAATAGCAGCCAAATGATCCTTTAGAGTCTAAGTAAGCTCTTGTCAGTCATCTGCATTAACCCCTCTCCTGCAAAGGCTCCTGTCTTACTCATACTAAACCCCAAAGTCCCTAGAACAGCCTGCCAGTCCCTGAATGCCCCAGCACCTATTATTTCTCTGCATCACCTCCACCACTCTTGACTTTGTCCCAGTCCAGTCATACTACCTCCTTGTTGTTCCTTGAATGCTACGAAGACACCAGGGCTCCTAACCTTTGCACTGGTTGTTCCCTCTGCCTGGAATTCTCTTTCCAAATATCCACATGGCTTACTCCTTTAATTCCTCAGGTCTTTAATGCACCTTCACACTGAGGCTATCTCTGGACACTTTTCCTAAAATTACAGCCTACTTCCCCCTGCTTTTAATAACTTATTTTAGATTTAATTTTTGCCTTAGCACCATTACCATCTAACATACTATATATTTCTCCTTCTTTTTTCTTGTTTATTGCCTCTTTTCCACCCAAAATGTAAAGTCCTTGAGAGCAGTATTTTTTTTCTGTTTTGTTCTCTGCTCTATCTCTGCACTCAACACTACCAACACATTAACCCCTGTAAGTGCACAATATATAGTTGTTGAATGATTAACTAAAGATGTCAGGTTGCCCTGGATTGAGTCAAAAATACACAACCACCTCAACAAAAATGCCAGTATTTTGTAATAGAAGAGCCAAAGTTTATATGGAAAACTAAATGGGAAAAAAAAAGCCAGAATATGTCTTGAAAAAAATAGAATAATAAGGGAAAACTAGCTCTAAGACATATTAAAACACATTAAAATCTTAACACTTTAAACAGGGTGGAGTACAGAAATATAAAAAGATTAGTGAGTCAAAATAAAAAGTCCCAACCTAGATGTACCCAGGAATTTCAATATCTTATGAAATTGGCATCTCAAATCAATAAAAATGATTATGAATTTGTAACAATTGGGCATAGTATAACAGGTTAAAAATCAGAAAAAAATACAAAACTTTTCATAACTCATCCATTATATAAGGATGAATATCAGGTAAATAAATGAAATATGCATACACTTTCATGTTTATATTATGCATATATTAAAAACATAAAAGTACTGGAAGAAACCACAAAGCAATTTTTGAGGTCTCAGAATGTCAAAAACCTTTCAAAGTATGAAACAAAACTTAAATTATTTTACTAAGTTCAGAATCATTATGCATCTTTTACTAATTAAAGTTTTTGTCACTATGTATGTATCCCTTTTAATCATACATTTTGTAATAGTATTCACTTTTTCTGATATTAATATATCCCACCTTTTTTCAAATTGCCATTTGGCTTGAAAATTGTTCTCCATTCTTTAGCCTTCTATGTCCTATGTTTTAGATGAGTCTCTTGATTTTACCACCTGTTCTTATTCTATTTCTTCAATTTGTGCTTACCTGATTTTTTTTCCTTTTTTGATATCTTTTGGAACAATTGAGTTGTGAGCACTTGGGGGGGGCTATTTTAGGTTGTTTCATTTTTTTTTAATTTTTATTTTCTCTTCTACTTGCTTACAAGCTAAAGGTTGGCATTAAATAATAATAATGAATGTGAATAGAACCCTTGAACCCTGTAATGTCACTGGCCACCATCCTCAATAGCAGTGACATTTGAGGAGGCTCTGTTGGTTGATCTTTTTTTTTTTTGCAGCTTTTATTGACTTTGAAGTCTACCTTATATCTGAAAATACCAATGGCAAGAAAATGTGACATTAATCGGAATGTTATAAAATTGAAAGCAAGCCAGGCTCAGTGGCTCAGCCTGTAATCCCACGCCTTTGGGAGGCTGAGGTGAGTGGATTGCCTGAGCCCGCGGGTTCGAGACCTGCCTGGGCAGCGAGACCTCATCTCTACAGTAAAATCAAAAAATCAGCCGGGCATGGTAGCACATGCCTGTAATTCTGGCTACTCGGAAGGCTGAGGCGGAAGGATCACCGGAGCCCAGCAGGTCGAGGCTGCGGTGGCCAGGAGCGGCCACTGCACTCCAGTCTGGGCGACAGAGTGAGACCCCAACTCAAAAAAAAAAAAAATTGAAAGCAGTTTATTAAAAAATTTTGAGGACCAGGCATGGTGGCTCATGCCTGGAATCCCAGCACTTTGGAAGGTTGGGGCGAGAGGATTGCCTGAACCCAGGAGTTCAAGACCAGCCTGGGCAACTTGGCAAGACCTGGTCTCTACAAAAAAATCAGAAAAATTAGCCAGGCATGGTGGCACATACCTGTGGTCCCAGCTACTTGGAGGGTTGAGGAGGAAGGATCACCTGAGCCCAGCAGGTTGAGGCTGCAGTAGCCATGATCGTGCCACTGAACTCCAACCTGGGTAACAGAGTGAGACTCTGAATTTTTTTTTAATGAGGGGATGTATTTCTTGTGTTTGTCTTCTGAAAAGGTGAAGTTTTATTTATTTAGCTATTCATTTACTTACTTATTGGTTGATTTATTGATTCTGGGTCTCTGTTATTCAGGCTGGAGTGCAGTGGCACGATCATTGTTCACTGCAGCCTCAAATCTCCTGGGCTCAGGTGACCCTTTTGCCTCAGCCTCCTGAGCAACTGAGACTACAGATGGATGCCACCACACCTTGCTAATTTTGGTTTTTTGTAGAAACAAGGTCTCATGTTGCCTAGACTAATCTCAGACTACTGGGCTCAAACAATTCTCCTGTGTTGGCCTCCCAAAATGCTGAGATTACAGGTGCAAACCATCATCACTGGCCTGAAATATGTTAGACTATAATCTTGATAATATATTATTCATTTATGAAAACAATATCTTTTATATTTGTGTATACTTTTACAAGTTTGTATAATCACCATTTGTTCTTGCATCTCAAACATTTTTTCTGAATTTGTTTTTCTTCATCCTAAAATAAAGTCTAGAAGTTCCAATAATTCACCGTTGTCCTAGAAGTATAATTTTGCTGAGAGCACTATTCTAGATTGAGAGTTAACTTCTGCCAACATTTAAAAGATATTTCCCATCATCTGACTTTTATTCCTTTGAATTATAACTAAGCCTTTTCTCAATGGTTGTAATGTTATAACTATAGGTCTAGGTGCAGATTTCTTTTTACTAACTATTCTTGGTATACATGGTGTTTCCTCTACCTGTGAAGAAATGATTTTTTACCACTTCTTGATAATCTCAGCCATTGTTTCTTCAAAATATTTTCTCCCCTCTGTTCTCACCTTGTGGAACTCCAGTTAGACGTATATTTGATCTTCTCTGTCTTCCATGTCTTTTCACTCCCTTTCCTACTATCCAACTCTTTGTCACTCATTGCTTCATTCTAGGTGATTTCTTCAGATCTTTATTCAATTTCGCTAATTTTTTTCTTCATTTATTTCAATGCTTTTTAAAACATACAGTTTACTTTAATCACTTTTGTTGTGAAATTTAACATATATTCAGCAAATTCAAACATCTGTGTTAGTCCACCCAGATCAAGAATAAAGACATTACAAGTACTCAGAAATCTTCATGTATCACTACACGGTCACACTAGTGCTCCTTCCCCATTGTAGGAACCATTTCCCTAACATATCCTGCAATCTCTTCCTTGCTTTTCTTTATAGTTTTACTACCTATGTGTGCATATAGAGAGCTTTAATTTCCATGATTTTATTTCTAAAAGTTTGATTTGGTTCTTTATAAAATCTGCCTGGATATTTTTTATTATCTCTTGCTCCTTGCTCATTGTTATTCCATCTTTAAACATTTTATAGACATATAATCTTTGCAGGGTTTTTACCTATTAATCCTATCATCTTAATTCCTGGGAGTCAACATCTCCTACTTATTGTTTTGTTGACTCACTCATATTGGCTTGTTTCCTAATGTATTTTGTAATTGTTTAATAATGAGCTCATAGTTGTTATTTCTATAAGCAAAGATTTGTATTTCCTTCTGATGAACTCTAGGAGCTACTAATCTGAAACTACTTTAATTTATCCACAGTTAGGACTAGTATACATTTGAACATCAGAATCTAAGTGAGCAAAAGCTCAATCTTTCAACCAACTCATCTTTGACAAAGCCACCAATAACAACCACTAGGGAAAGGAGAACACATTTAGCAAATGGTACTGGGAAAACTGGCTGACCACAGGCAGAAGAATGAACCTGGATCCCTACCTATCACCATATACAAAAATCAACTCTAAATGGATCAAATACCTAAAAATAAAACCTTAAACTATAAGACTCCTAGAATAAAATGTAGGAAACACCCTTATGCACATCAGAGTAGGCAATGAAGTCTTGACCAAGTCTCCAAAAACAAATGCCATAAAAGCTAAGATAGACAAGTGGGATCTCATCAAACTAAAAAGCTTTTGCACAGCAAAAGAAAACATCAAGAGAATAGGCAGACAACCCACAGAATGGGGAAAGATATTTGCAAATTATGTATCTGACAAAGGTCTAACATCCAGGAGCTACAAGGAACTCAAACTAAGTAAAAGGGGTGAAGGGGGAACAACTCCATTAAAAAGTGGGAAAGGACATAAACAGACACTTTTCAAAAAAAGACATACAAGCAGCTAACAAATACATGAAAGGCTGTTCAACTTCACTAATCATCAGAGAAATGCAAATCAAGACTAGAATGAGATACCACCTAACTCCAGTAAGGATGGCCATCATTAATAAATCAAAAGACAACAGATGCTGGCATAGGTACAGAGAAAAGGGAATGTTTTTCTACACTGCTGGTGGGAGTGCAAGCTAGTTCGACCTCTATGGAAAGCAGTGTGGCAATTCCTAAAATAACTAAAAAATTGACCTTCCATACGATCCAGCAATCACTCTCCTGGGAATATACCCAAAGGAAGATAAATCATTCTACAAAATAGACACCTGCATACGCATGAGGCAATCCTCACTATTCACAATAGCAAAAACATGGAGCCAATCCCACTGCCATCAAAAGTGGACTGGATAAAGAAAATGTGGTACATATACATGATGGAATATTATGCAGCCATAAAGAAGAACAAAATCATGGACTTTGCAGCAAATTGGATGGAGTTGGAGACTGTCATACTAAGTGATCTATTACAGAAACAAAGAACTGAATGTCGCATGTTCTCATAAGTGGGACCTGAATTTTAATCACATTGACACAAGGGAGGGATTGGCAGTCACTGGACACTGCCAAGGGAGGGAGGGAGGGGGGCACTTAAAACACAAATGGTACCTGGTCCTATACCAGGAGGAGTGAGGGCCAGTTGGAGGTCCAAACTTTACCTGCATACAGCCTACTTGTGTAGTTAGCCTCACTTGTACCCCACATCTCTATAATAAAATAAAATTTAATTTAAAAAAAAAGCTAAGTGATATCAGGTCTGTGGTTGCAGATTAACAAGGAAAACCTCATTGTAGTCATCATTGTCATTATCTTTATTAATATTATCGTTGATAGTATTTTTTACCCAAAACCACTTCCCAGAGGCCCGATTCAAGAAGGAAGTTTCTAGATCAGCACCCTCATTTCCCAGAAGCCCAAAGTTTACTATACATGTTCTCCCCCTCCCATCCAGCCCTGCCTGTCATAATAGTGACATTCATGCCCAAGACAACACTAAAACTTCTTTTACTTCCTGCCCTCTACCCTGGTCTGAGCACTCTTGCTGCTTTCATTATTATTATTACCATGTTGCCTTTATAATTTTATTTCCCTTTACTGGAGACTAGAAATTGCCTTTAAAAGGATGTTATAATTTTTCCAGAATCTGGAAGAGTTATACCAATATGGCTTTTTGAGCTTCTAGTACCTTTGAAAGCAGATTTCCTGTGTCAAAAATGACTTTTTAACAAGTGAAAAGGTAATAAGAGAGATGCAAATTAAATGCATCCTGAGATACTATTTCTCATTTATTAATTTAGCAAATATAAAAATAAGTTTGCAAACAGTCTGTTGATAAGAGTATATAGAAATAAGTCCTCTCAGACCTTGCTGGTGGAATATAAACTGATCTCACTTTTATGGAGAGCAATCCATCCATTTCACATTTCTAAACACGTATATCTTGACCCAGAAATCCTATTTTTGAGAATTTATTCTACAAATGCTAGCACATATGAAACTTATTTATAGCAGTATTACTTGTAATAGCCAAATATTTGAAATAACTTATATGCCTATTAGTAGGGAACTATTTAAACAACTTACAGTACACCCATACAAATAGAATACTATGCATTCTTTTGACAAATGAAAAAGTTTTATTATAGTGGTATGATACAATATTCAAGATATATAAACAATGGAAAGGTGTAGAACTGTACACATGCTATTCTCTGGGTTTTTTTTTTAATACATATTTGTTTGATAATAGCCCTAATGTATTTTTGGAATGGTACCTAAAACATTCTGTCAATATTGACTGTCTCTAGGTTGGGGATCTAGGTGCCTGGAGAAGGAAGGTGAGAGGGAGACTTATCATTGTAAACCCTTTCGTACTTTTTGAATTTTAAACCATGTGAATACATTGTCTATTTTTTTAAAAGGGTTTGCCAGCTTGTGGTTGGACTTACAAGGAAGTGCTGGAGAAGGCCAGCCAGGAAGACAAACTTCGCTTTCTTCTTGGTTTTGCCTAAGGCTGTTCTCACCCCAAGCATAGAGGGAGTATGGAGAAATCTGGAAGCCAGGTTGTCCAAGAAAGACTGGGTGAGCTAGTGCTGATTTATCATCCATGTGATCTGCCTTCTGACCTGGTCAGATAACTAATAACAAATCCACTGACTCTTTGTTTTATTGCTTTTCATCCAGAAATTTAGAATGTCACAGATGGTTGTGTTTTGACAGGAATTTAGTGCACACTCAAACTTGCAAAATTCCAGAATTGAAGGCTTAAAAAAGCAGCAATTCTCTCTCTCTTTTCCTTGTCCAGGCCCTGTGTTTTATGTGTGCTACCAATCGATAGCTTCGACTGGAAACACACTACCAGATAGCAGTCCTGGACATCTCGCTGAAAGAGTTCCATTTCTTGGTCCAAAATCCTAGGAAGGGAAAGGAAATAATTAGTTTTTAAGTGAACACAGTCACACAGCAAGCACAACTTTGGAATTCAAACTAAAAACTAGAAAATTCAAAATTGAAGCTATAGAGTTCAAAATTCAGACTGAAATTTTATTGCAGCAAAAAAACCCAAATTCTACCACTCTGTTGCATGATTTTGTTTCAAAAAATGTGAATGCTACAAAAACATAATCTTTTTTGTGTCTTCACTTTTCTCTGTTTCGGTATGAGTTGTTTCAGACACACAGAAAAGTATAGAGCATTCTAAAGAACATCCAGTACCCACAAAAAAAATTGTCAAACCTTTGCCATATTTGTTCCAGATAATTGTTCTAAAAGATACATAATTTTGGACACAGTTCAAGGCCCCTGCATCCCTCTCCCCTCATCCCATCTGCTTCCCTTCCTCCTTAGAGGAAACTGCCTTTCTGAATTTGGCATTTATCATGCCTATGCATGCCTGGTGCTTTTACAATATGTATAGGTATTCATAAACAATATATTATACGGTTATGCATGCTTTAAACATTATATACATGAGATTCTAGATCCATCATTCAACACCTTCCTTTTTACATTCAATTTTTTCTGTTTAAGGACATATGGCTGTTTCCATTTTTTCCCCATTACCAAAATGCTGCAATAAAAATTTAGTACTTTGTGTATACATGTGAGGTGTTTTCTTTTAGTTAGGAGAAAACTGGTCAATCATAAGCTAGGATACGCCTCTCCTCAATGTTTCTAGATCACAAATGACTCTCCAATGTGGTCCTACCCAATCGTACCCTCTTTTAAATAACCTCAAGGTTTTCTAAGTAAGCTTCCTAGCTGCACAGAGCAGTGGAAGAAAATATATCTTGGATCCAAATACTAATCTGGTGAATGATTCTGCAGCAGAAGCTGTCAGCTTCTGTGTCTCCTCACCCTCACCATTTCAGTGCATTCCAGCCAACTTCCAGTTGCCAGTGCCCAATTGTCAGTGACCACGTTGTTTTCTGCCTAAGAGCACTCTCTGGCTGCCAGAGATAGTGTTGCTATTGGGGCAGCAATAATAAGTGGGACAAGCTGAGTATTTACATTCTCTGGAACCATCCTCAACCAATGACTGATGGTAGTTGGCATATCAATACCTCAGCTCCCTCATTCATCAGGTGGGATGACTCTGAGATATGTGTTTTATCAGATTTTCGGAGTGCCCAGCAGGATTAGACCACAGTGTGTCACAGTGATAATCTGCTTGATATCCAACACTGTGCTCGGCAATTCTCTTCTTTCTCTTCTCTATATCACTTCCCTTCACATCCACCAGGGTCTCGGGGATACCTCCCAAATAAATGACTTGTATTCAAACCCTTGTCTCAGAGTCTATTTCTAGAGGAACTGGCTAGACTCCAACCAGCTCTCACATGCATGTATTCAGGTTGATACTGATCATAGGGATGGGGGAAATTGTCACCAGTTGTAAAGTTTGCCCTTGACTCTACATATATAACTACACCACAAAAAAAGAAAGAAAAGAGAGTCTGCAAATTATTCAGAGACAGGTATAATAAACACTTTGCTGTTTTGCTCTTGGAGAAGACTAGACAAAAGTTGCATAAATAAAGTGCTAATACCTGCTAGATAATACCCAAAGACTTTCCTTCAAAAGTCACACCTAAGCCGGGCTCAGTGGCTCAGCCTGTAATCCCACACCTTTGGGAGGCCTAGGTGAGTGGATTGCCTGAGCCCGTGGGTTCGAGATCCACCCAGACAACTTGGCGAGACCTCATCTCTACAATAAATCCAAAAATTAGTCAGGCGTGGTAGCGCACGCCTGCAGTTCCAGCTAGTTGGAAGGCTGAGGCGGAAGGATCGCCGGAGCCCAGCAAGTCGAGGCTGGGCGACAGAGCGAGACTCCAACTTAAAAAAAAAAAAAAAGCCACACCTTTAGTTTCTATTCCAAAAATCTCCAGATACAAAATGGCTTGCATACAAAAATCATCATATCTGGCTGAGTATAGGGGAACAAGAGTTGAGACTTTTAAGCCTAGGTTTTGGTGTAGCTGTTTGTGGCACTTCCCTTTTTGTTGTTCTACCTTATTATTTTTAAAAATTTCACAAATAGCAGCTGCTCTATACAAGAACATCAGGCAGCAGTTTCATGTCTTCAAAGATACCACCTTGATCCTCTGTTTTATAGGATATAAAAAAATGGGTGATTTTCTAAGCCCTTCTCTTTAACAAATTTTTAATAAAATAGCATTTGTTGCAATGGGCTCCAAAGAGGTATAGAGTTGGGGGGAGGTAGTTACTAATTTAGTCAACATCACATCAGTTACTCGAAGAAAAGTCTGTGTTTTGCCAGCCTGAGTAGGTTGACAGGACCAAAGCAGGAAACCTCTGATCCATACAGAGCACGAAACACCCTATACTGAGTAGAAACAAGCAAAATTTCTAGTCCTGCTTTTCATCTTGCACAGAAACAGCCTTTGGGCAGCAGGATGGATTGTATATGTCACTGCAGGGTTGGATTAGCTGACTTGTGAAGGTCTGTCTTCAAATTCAAGAGTTTGTTTTTATGGCTAATATTCTTTCACTGCATTTATTAAGATATAAGCCATGTTCATTGGGAATATTAGAAAGTTCATACAGGAATACCTTGAAGATGTTGTAGGTTTCTATTCCAAACCACTGCAATAAAACGAGTCACACAACTTTTTTTGGTTTCCTAGTGCATATAAAAGTTATGTTTACACTCTAGCCTATAAAGTGTGCAATAACATTTTGCCTCAAAAAACCAATGTACATACCTTAATTTAAAATACTTTATTGCTAAAAAATGCTAACAATCACCCGTGCCTTCAGCAAATCATCATCTTTTTTACTGGTGGAAGATCTTGCCTCAATGTTGATGGCTGCTGACTGATCGGGTTGGTGGTTGCTGAAAATCGGGGTGGCTGTGGCAATTCCCCAAAATAAGACAATAAAAGTTTGCAATATTGGTTGTCTCTTCCTCTTACAAAAGCTTTCTCTGTAGCCTGCTATGCTATGTGATAGCATTTTACCTACAGTAGAAGTCTTTCAAAATTGGAGTCAATCCTCTCAAAACCTGCTGTTACTTTATCAAATAAATTTATGTAATATTTTCAATTATTCATTGTCATTTCAACAGTGTTCACAGCATTTTCAACAAGAGCAGATTCCATTACAAGAAACCACTTTCTTTGCTCATCCATAAGAAGCAAGTCCTCATCCATGAAAGTTTCATCATAAGATTGAAGCAATTCAGTCACATCCTCAGGCTCTACTTCTAATGCTTGTTTCTTGCTACTTCCACCACATCTGCAATGACTTCCTCCACTGAAGTTGCAAAATCCTTAACGTCATTCATGAGGGTTGGAATCCACTTCTCCCAAACTCTTATTAACGTTGATATTTGAATCCCATGAATCAAAATGTTCTTAATGGCATCTAAACTAGTGAACCTTTCCAGGTTTTCAGTTGACTGCCCGGATCCATCAGAGGAACCACTATCTATGGCAGCTATAGCCTTATTAAATGCATTTCTTAAATAATAATACTTGAAAATCTAAATGACTTCTTGGTTTATGGGCTGCAGAATGGACATTATGTTAGCAAGCATAGAAGCAACATTCATCTCTCTGTACATCTCCCTCAGAGTTCTTGGGTGACCAGGTACATTGACAATGAGCAGCAATATTTCAAAAGAAATTTTTTTCTAAGCAGTAGCTCTCAACAGTATGCTTCAAATATTCAGTAAACCGTGCTTCACTGCTCCATTTATAGAGCACAGACAGAGGAGAATTAGCGTAATTCTTAAGGACCCTAAAGTTTGAAGAATGGTAAATGAGCATGAGCTTCAACTTAAAGTCACCAGCTGTATTAGCTCCAAACAAGAAAGTCAGTCTGTCCTTTGAAGCTTTGAAGCCAGGCATTGACTTCTCTCTAGCTATACACGTCTTAGGTGGCATCTCCTTCCTATAGAAGCCTATTTCATCTACACTGAAAAATCTATTTTTTAATTCTTTGAGAAAATGCCACACTGCCTTCCACAAAGGTTGAACCAGCTTACATTCCCAACAGTGTAGAAGTGTTCACTTTTCTCCGCAGTCTCACCAATGCCTGCTGTTTTGTTTTGTTTTGTTTTGCTTTGCTTTGCTTTGCTTTTCAAAGATAGCCAGCCTTGCAGTGTTAGGTGGTATCTCATTGCAGTTTTGATTTCATTTCTCTGATAATTAGTGAGGCTGAACATTTTTTCATGTTTGTTGACTTCTTGAATGTCTTTCTTTGAGAAGTGTCTGTCCATGTCCTTTGCCCACTTTTTAAGGTGGCAACTACAGATGCTGGACACTGCTAAAGGAGGGAGAGAGGGAGGGGAGGGAAATGGATAAGGGGCACACAACCACACAGTGGGTACCAGGTCCACTACAAGGGGAAAAGAAGGTCCACTAGAAGCACAAAACGCACCTGCATGCAATTTACTTGTAAATCCTCACTATTACCCCACAACTGTAAAATAAAATCAAAATAATCAGTTGTTTCATGTAGCCCCCTTCGTCAATGATCTTAGCTAGAGCTTCCGGATAACTTGCTACAAATTCTCCATCAGCACTTGTTGTTTCATCTTGCACTTTTATGTTCTGGAAACGGTTTTCCTTAAGACTCATGAACCAACTTCTACTAGTTTCCAACTTTTCTTCTGCAGCTTCCTTACCACTCTCAGCCTTCATAAAATTAAAGAGAATTCAGGCTTTCATCTGAATTAGGCTTTGGTTTAAGGGAAGTTTGTGACTGGTTTGATCCTCTTTCCTGACTACTCAAACTTCCTTCATATCAGCAATAAGGCTGTTTTGTTTTCTTATCATTCAGGTGCTTGCTAGAGTAGCACTTCTAATTTCCTTGAAGAACTTTTCACAAGAATCTTGGGCATTCACAAGAATCTTGCTTTCAGCCTATCTCAGCTTTTGACCTAGCCTCCTCACTAAGCTTAATCATTTCTAGCTTTTTATTTAAAGTGAGACGTGCAACTCTTCTTTCCACTTGAACACATAAAGGCCATTTTAGGGTTATTAATGGGCCTAATTTCAGTACTGTTGCATCTCAGGGAATAGGGAGGCCCAAGGAGTGGGTGAAAGATGGGAAACAGCTGGTCAGTGGAGCAATCAGAACCCACACAATATTTTTAAATGTACTGTCTTCTATGGATGTGATTGTGGCGTCCCAAAACAATTACAATACAAACATCCAAGATCACTAATTATAAATCACTAAAACAGATATACTAATAATGAAAAAGTTTGAAATATTGCCAGAATTACCAAAATGTGACACAGAGAAATAAAATGAGTACTTGCTGTAAGAAAAACAGCTTCAATAAACTTGCCCATCTCAGAGTTATCGCAAACCTTCAATTCATAAAAAATGCGATATCTGCCAGGTTCGGTGGCTCAGCCTGTAATCCCGCGCCTTTGGGAGGCTGAGGTGAGTGGATTGCCTGAGCCCGCGGGTTCAAGATCCGCCTGGGCAGGCGAGACCTCATCTCTACAATAAATCAAAAAAATTAGCCGGGCATGGTAGCGTGTGCCTGTAGTTCCAGCTACTTGGAAGACTGAGGTGGAAGGATCACCAGAGCCCAGCAGGTTGAGGCTGCAGTGGCCAGGAGCAGCCACTGCACTCCAGTCTGGGCGACAGTGAGACTCCAACTCAAAAAAAAAAAAATGCGATATCTGTGAAGTAAAAAACAAGGTAAGTCTATATTTTAAACTCACTTTATGAAGTAGAGCGTGAATTCAGTATTTTACACCTGGCTCTGCAGACACAGCTTAGAATCCCAACTCTGCCACTTTTTTTGCTATGTGTGATGGGGAAATTACTTAAATTCTCCATGTTCAGGACCATCATATGTAAAATAGACATAATCATAGTACCTATGTTGTTGAGTTGTTGGAACAGTAAATGATGGTCTCATAGAATTCTGCACCTTATACCAAGACCTCTGGAATGACAGGAGACTGTTCTTATTTGTGGATCTTGTAATCAAAAGCAAAGAGACAAAGTTTAATTTTGAAAGATTTTTTCTAACTACCTAATTAACTCATGTTAATAGAAAAAATTACAGAATATATAGAAAGCACAAAAAAAGAAACATTCTCCTGCCCCCTCCCACACCCCCGCAGAAAAACACCAGTAATCACTCTTCTATGTACATGTGTGGGCATCTAATTTTTACACAAAAATGATCTTATTGAGTATACCATTTTATAAGCTATGTCTTCACTATAAGTTTCATGAAAAGTGCCCCAACATCATTAAATAGTCTTTTAAAATGTTTGTTTTTATGACCTGGCATTTCAGATAATGAAGGTCCATAATTTATTTACCCAATTTAACCAATTTCCCAGGCCTTCCAATTGTCTGTTCCAAATTTCCAATACTTGAATTACATCCTTTGATGATATACCTTCGCATATGTTTATGTCTGTTTCTTTGACCTGAATTCCTAAATGAGCAATCACTGTTTCAAACGATGAGTGCTTTTAAAACTTCTGATATCAATGCCAAATTGTCCTCCCTAAAGGCTGTTCCAACTTACACACTGATTCATGGTGTGAGGGTGTGTTTGAAGACACAAAATATTTTATCATATCACAAGAGTTGCAGCAGATGCTATGAGAAAAACAAAGCCTCCAGGCCTGTTCACACACCCCAGCCTTATTTTAGTTTGATTTTAATTTGCACTTCAACACAATTAGAAATTCCAACATGTCTTGGTTCTCTGGAGACCAATAGATAAAGTGAGAATGTTGACTCCATGAATATCATAGCTTGTCCCTGCAAACATTGCTTAAAATCTGTGACTACTGCTAGATTCTGGAGGGCAGAGATCACTCTGATTTTAGTTTTTCATCTTAAGTACCTGATCCCTACCTGGTGTGTTCTATATTCTGGCTTCACTGAAAAAAATCCCTCTTCCAACACTTACATCTCTCCAGTCTGGTTATGAGATGTGATCTAAGGTGCTGAATTAATTCCTGGTAAAGAATGAATGGATTAATAATAGTCTTTTCTTCACTCAACACTTAATCACATGCTAAAGAACTCTGCTAGGAATAAGGATGCAAAGTCCAGAGGTAACTTTTCAATTTCTTTAAAGTGAGTTCCAACGTTGAACTCAAAAATTATCATATTACAAAGGAAGAAATATAGATGACAAAAGACAAAGACTAAGCTGAGTATTGCTGAAAGTGGTGGTGTACTGATCAGCTGTACTAAGTTGTCTGTGCTCACAGCACTCATAATTCATGCCCATCAACTGGGGCCCGGCATGAGAGCAAGGACTCCAATCCTGTCCACTTCAGGCTTCTCCCACTCCCCTGTGTCTTTTTTAGAAACTCCTGAAAGCATGACTCTCTAACACTGGACACTAATGAAACCACATTGGTTTTAGCTGTAAGGGTAACTTGCCGATGGCATGCCTGTAGTTGCCTGCCTGGCAGAAGCCTTCAGTGTGCCACAAGCTGATGAATGTCTCCCTGGGCTGCTGGGTCTCCTTCTTTTTTGATATTCATGGCCTCTCCCCAGTGTCATCATCTTCTGCTGCTCATTTCCCCTCGAGATCTCATCGTGGAGTTTTGCGACAATCCCACACTTCTGCCCACTGCAAGGTCCAGCAATTACACTTTCATGCTTTCTTTGGAATCACAAGCAAAAAGCCAATGTTTCTGAAGCTGACTAAGTTCTGAAAGAAAATTCTGATACTCTCTAACCACAAATCCATATTATGTAGAGCATACTTCAGGACACATTGAAAGCTCATTTACACCGGAAACCAGCAAACCATTCTCAAAGAGGCGGTGGCTAGCAATGGAGCCAACAGCATGGGTCACCATCTATTATTCTTGGGAGAGTCATGGAGTCTCTGAGAAGCTAGAATCCAACAAACCATCCTCAAAGAGGAGATGGCTAGCGACAGAGAATGGGCAGCCATCTATTCCTGGGAAACTCCACTGGAGTCACTGAGCAGCTCTGTTGGCTCTCAGATGCACACCAAACCAAACACATGCGATTTAGGTGGATCACGGAAAACACAATTCTACACAACTTATGTATGCAATTAACTAATCTTTAGTGCAATAAAAGACCATGATTTGGGATGTATTTATTCAATAAATACCTACTGAGTAGAAAGGTGTGTGGTGGGTCTATGTGAGGTGAAGAATTGAAAAATGGATCAAAATCCTTATAGCTTGTGCTCAAAGAGCTAATGGTTTGTATCTTTAAGGCCTCTTCTGGTAACAAGCAACAAAAAAGCACTTCAAACTGGCTTAATCGATGAAGAGGACTTATCAACTTTATATTCCTATAAACTCCAGAGGTAGTATAAGCTTTAGGGTGGCTCAATCATGGCATCCAAGTTCTTGTGGTCCTTTCACTCTGTTTTCTGCAGTCAACTTTATCATAAGGTTCATTTTCAGCATGGTGGAAAAATGACTAGAATTTCAGATTTCATAGATGCACCCCGTGCTACAGAGAGAAAAGGAGACACTGGGTCCCTAGATTTAGAAGTCTTCAGCTTCATTCTTATGGGATGACTCCAGAATAAATCTCTGTGGTTAAGGATTGCCATACTTTGACTTAGACATGGGTTACCTAAGCCAATCACTGAAGCCTTGGGGTTGAGATTGGTTTATGCCAACAGAGCCCCACATTGAGACTTGCAGTAAAGTCAGTGTTGCAAACCAAATAGCTCCTACTCCTATGGAGTAGGGTAGAATGGATATGGAGAAGTCCATTGCCACACTCACTGTACAGTGTAATATTTGTGTGCATTAATATCTAACATACAGAGCAAAAAAAAAGGCTATCATAAGAGACAGCAAGGTAAAATGTTACGGATATTTAGAGCTGATCCAGAAAGTACATTTTTAACTTGAATCCTGGGTTCTTTCCATTATACCAGTGTGGCTCCCATGGTTGTGAGCCTTCAGTGAGTATCCAAATAGAATTAATCTGTGTACAATTAGCTTGGGGCACCCAACACTCGATGTCTACAGACATATGAGCAAGCATATTTGGTTTACTTCACCCACACAAATGATGCAAACACCACAACAAAGTTAGCACAGAGCCCAAACACTCAGATGGCAAGGCCACTGGCTACTCAGGCAGAACCTTCATGGATTAGAATTGTTTTACTCATATACTGATCTCATCCATTACCTGTGGATTTTTCATACTTTATCACCAGAGGGTGTTCTTATCTTCAAATAAATTGCAATGCTTCATTAAGCAAACATCAATGTTGAGACTATTTTGTACTTTTAAATTAAGATTGTCTTATCGGAAAAGGATATTTGAAGCTTAAAAAAACTTCAGAACGCCCCATTCTCCTAATTATTTAACTATATGAAAATAGAACACACATTCATCTGATGTTTTAGATAACACATGTAAAAACCAATGATGATGCCTGCAATGGCCTAACAGACTTTTCTCAGGTAAGTCAATGCTTCCCACCTTGCCTCCTCACCATACTTGCTAAAGAAATGTTAATATTACAGTTCCCCAATTCCATCCCATGAGTCTTACTCAGTAATATGTCAACCAAGGCATTGCATCCCTTAAATGTCCCTGTGGGAGATGGTATTATTATTCACAAGGATTCACTGCTGCTCCCTGGGGAAAGTCAGACTTCTCAGCCACATCATTAAGCTATGCCCTATGACTTGCCCTGGCCAATGAAATTGAGCAGTGGTGGAAGATCCAGCTGGCAGTCGGCCAGACTCTCTCTTCTCCCTGCCATGATAACCAGCGATGTTCCAGCTAGAGGCTACTCTGTCACCTTGGTGTCACAGTGAATATAAGATGGAGCAGAGCCACAGGTGATCCACAATCAACATATAGTGGTGTAAGAAAGAACTAAGTCTTTTCTGTAGTAAACTGTGAGATTTGGGAAACATTTGTTACTACAGCATAGCCTAACCTATTCTGACTCAATCATTCCCAGAAGTTATTCTGATACACAGCCATGATTGAGAACCATGGTTATAAATGTATTCAAACATCATATTTATACACAAGTTTGTATGGGTTGTGTTCATAAGACAAAATATGTGAGTCCTGAGATGGTGACCTTTCTGCAGCCTCGGAGATTCCCGGGTGATGTGAAAACTTCTGATGAACAAACTTACTATGAAAAACTCTACCCATCACTGCTAAAGAGTTACCTCTCCCTAAAGAAAAAAGTCTGTGAAAGCATAATAGTTTTCTCTGAGGTTTTGCTCAGTTCTCTTTGAATATGAATTATTTCCGCATGGTATTACAAGGAATTTTTAAATGAATGGAACCAATTATTCCCTGCATTTTCTCCATCATACCCATGCAGAAATGGACCTTTCTTTGACCCCAAATTCCCCTGAAAAAAGGAGATAAGAGAATTCAGTCTCATTTTGACTAATACGTTGGTTGTAGAACCAAGTTGAAAGTTATATTAGAAGCTAATCTCTTTTAGTTATTTAATAAGCATCTTTTAATAAACTAAATGCTTTATTAAGGTCATTGAAAAACCGAATTGCCTTCGGTGAAATCAGGAATAGACTTGTATCTCTTTGGCAGCACAAAAGCATTTCACTTTTACAATAGTTTTTTTTTTAACATATTTTTTATTTTAAAATTGTGGGGTACAGTTAAGGTTAGGTATACAAATATGTATTGTACAGGTACCCTTGATGAGGTGTGATTCCCCCGTCCCCAGACAGATATTGACTACCATTAATCCCACCTCCCTTCCCCTCCCTGCCCCCTCCCATAGTTTCCCACCACTGTCAATCCTTTTCTTAAAGTATTACGATAGTCGTTCAATGTCCACTTATGAGTGAGAACATGTGATACTCAGATCTTTGTTTCTGTGAGAGATCACTCAGTATTATAAAGTCCAATTCCATCCAGGTTGCTGCAAAATTTATGATTTTGTTCTTTTTTATGGCTGCATAATATTCCATTGTGTATGTACCATATTTTTTAATCCAGTCCTCTTTTGATGGACAACATGGTTGTTTCCATGATCTTGCTATTGTGAACAATGCTGTGATAAACATATGTGTGCAGGTATCTTTTTTATAGAGTGATTTGAGTTCTTCAGGGTTTATTGCCAGTAGGGGGATTGTGGGGTCATATGGAAAGTCAATTTTTAGAGCTTTTAGGAATCGCCACACTGGTTTCCACAGAGGCTGCACTAGTTTATACTCCCACCAACAGTGCAGAAGTGTTCCCTTTTCACCACATCCTCTCCAGCATCTGTTATTTTTTGAGGTATTGATAATGACCATGCTGACTGGAGTTAGGTGGTATCTCAGTGTAGTTTTAATTTGCATCTCCTTGATGACTAGTGAGGTTGATATTTCTTTATGTATCAGTTGGCCACTCGTATGTCTTCTTTTGAGAAGTCTGTTCATATCTTTTGCCCACTTTGTAATGGGGTTGTTTGTTTTTTTCTTTTCAGCACATTTGAGTTCCTTGTAGATCCTAGATGTTAGGCTTTTGTCAGACATGGAGTTGGTAAATACTTTTTCCCAGTCTGTGGGCTGTCTCCCTGCTCTCTTGATGGTTTCTTTGGCTTGGCAGAAGCTTGTCAGTTTAATGAGGTCCCACTTGT
>NW_007252998.1:10386-27249 GCF_000164805.1 Carlito syrichta | reverse complement strand
ATGGGAGGTCGATATTTAGAGCTTTTAGGAATCACCACACTGCTTTCCACAGAGGTTGCACTAGTTTACAGTCCCACCACTAGTTTACAGTGTAGTAGTGTTCCCTTTTTACCACATCCTCTCGAGCATCTGTTATTTTTTGAGTTATTGATATTGCCATTCTGATTGAAATTAGGTGGTATCTCAGTGTAGTTTTAATTTGCATCTCCTTGATGATTAGTGAGGTTGAACATTTATTCAACTGTTGGCTGCTCAGATGTCTTCCTTGGAGAAATGTGGCTGTTGGCTGCTCAGATGTCTTCCTTTGAGAAATGTCTGTTCATATCTGTTGCCCACTTTATAATGGGTTTTTGTGTTTTTTTCCAGCACATTTGAGTTCCTTGTAGCTCCAACATATTAGGGCTTTGTCAGACCTGGCAAATACTTTTTCCAGGTCTGTGGGCTGTCTTCCTGCTCTCTTGATAGTTTCTTTGGCTTTGCAGAAGTTTGTCAGTTTAATGAGGTCCCACTTGTCTATCTTATCTCTTATGGCCCATGCGTTTCGGGTTTTGTTCAGGAATTGGATGCCAGTTCTAACTTCCATAAGGGTGTGTCCTGCATTTTCTAAAGTTCTTATGGTTTGAGGTTTTACATTTAGGTCTCCGATCCATTTAGAGTTAATTTTGGTGTATGAGGATAGATAGGGATCTTGTTTGAATCTTCTGCATGTGGTCAGCCAGTTTTCCCAGCACCATTTACTGAATAGGTTCTCCTCTCCCCAGTGGTGGGTGGTGGAGGCTTTGTTGAAGATGAGTTGGTTGAGAAATTCTGGTTTTGCTTCTGGAATCTCAATCCTATTCCATTGGTCTGTATGCCTGTTCTTGTACCAATACCAAGCTGTTTTGATTATTGTAGCTTCATAGTAAAGTTTAAAGTCTGGTGTTGTGATACCTCTTGCTTTGTTTTGTTTTGCTTGTTTGCTGAAGATTGTTCTGGCTATTCTTGGTCATTTGTGTTTCCACATGAATTCCTGCATTGTTATTGTTTTTCTAGATCTGAGAAGAATGTTGCTGGTAATTTGCATTAAATCTGTAGATTGCCTTAAGTAGAATGGACATCTTTATAATGTTGATTCTTCTAATCCATGAGCATGGGATATTTTCCCACTTGTTTGTGTCATCTTTGATTTCTTTGAGCAGTGTTTTGTAATTTTCATTGTAAAGGTCTTTCACATTTCTGATTAGGAAGATACCAAGGTATTTCATTTTGTTGTGTGTGTGGCTATTGTGAATGGTATTGTGCTTTTTATTTGGGTTTCTGTTTGTTTATTATTGGTATAAAGAAATGTCATTGTCTTTTGCACATTTATTTTATACCCTGAGACTTTGCCAAAGTCCTTTATCAGTGCAAGGAGGGTTTTGACAGATTCTCTTGGGTTTTCAAGGTACACAATCATGTCATCTGCAAAGAGAGATAAATTGACTTCCTCTTTTCCT
The DNA here is from genome assembly GCF_000164805.1 of Carlito syrichta. Classification (NCBI taxonomy): domain Eukaryota; kingdom Metazoa; phylum Chordata; class Mammalia; order Primates; family Tarsiidae; genus Carlito; species Carlito syrichta. The sequence continues at coordinate 25,774 of NW_007252998.1, read as the reverse complement.
ATTTGGATACCCCTGATTGCCTTCTCTTCTCTGATTGCTTGAGCCAGGACTTCCAATACTATATTGAACAGGAGGGGTGAGAGTGGGCATCCTTGTCTTGTCCCAGTTTTCAGGGGAAATGGTTCCAATTTTTGTCCGTTTAGGAGTATGCTGGCTGTGGGTTTCTCGTAGATGGCTTTTACTACTTTGAGATATGTTCCCCGTATGCCTAGATGTTCGAGGGTTTTTATCAAGAAAGGGTGCTGGATTTTATCAAAAGCTTTTTCTGCATCTAATGGTATAATCATGTGGTTTTTGTTTTGACGTCTGTTGATGTATTTAATTACATTTATGGTTTAACAAATGTTGAACCAGCCTTGTGTCCCAGGGATGAAGCCTACTTGGTCATGATGGATGATTTTTGAGATGTGTTTTTGAATCCGGTTTGCTAGGATCTTGCTGAGAATTTTAGCATCTATGTTCATCAAAGATACTGGCCTGTAGTTCTCTTTCTTTGTTGGGTCTTTACTTGGTTTGGGTATCAATGTGATGTTGGCTTCATAAAATGATTTGGGAAGAGTTCCATCTTTCTCAGTCACCTGGAATACTTTCAGTAGGATTGGTATCTGCTCCTCCTTAAATGTCTTATAGAATTCTGCTGGAAAACCATCTGGTCCAGGGTTTGTTTTTTTTTTCCTGTAGGTAGTTTTCTTATTACATAGTCAACTTCCTTGATTGTTCTTGGTCTATTTAGCATCTCGATTTCTTCTTGTTTCAACCTAGGCAAGTTGTGTGATGTCAGAAAGTCCTCCATTTCCTTAAGGTTTTCAAGTTTGTTTCCATACAAGTGTACATAGTAGTCTCTAATGATCTTTTGTATTTCTTCAGGGTCAGATGTGACTTCATCTTTTGTGTTTCTGATGGTGTCTATTTGGGCTTTTTCTCTTTTTTTCTGGGTCAGTCTAGCTAGGGGACCATCAATCTTATTTATCCTCTCAAAGAACCAGCTTTTTGTTTCATTGATTTTTTGTATTATCTTTTTGTCTTCTATGTCCCGGATTTGGGCTTTTATTTTGGTGATCTGGATTCTTCTGCTGAAGTTAGGGCTTTGGTGGTCTTGCTTTTCCAGCTTCCTTAGGTGACTTGTTAGGCTGTTAATCTGTGATCCTTCCATTTTCTTCATGTGCGTTTGTAGAGATATGAATTCAAGAGACTCACCTTACTAGAAAGGAAACTTACATACTCAAAGTAAGAGGATGGGAAACAAATTTTCAGGCGAACAGAACACAAAAGAAAGGAGGAGTTGTGATCTTAATCTCAGACCAAATACCCTTTAAGCTATCAAAAATTTAAAAAGAGCCAGGCTCGGTGGCTCAGCCTGTAATCCCGTGCCTTTGGGAGGCTGAGGTGAGTGGATTGCCTGAGCCCGCGGGTTCGAGACCCTCCTGGGCAGCGAGACCTCATCTCTACAATAAATTTAAAAAATCAGCTGGGCGTAGTAGCGCATGCCTGTAATTCTGGCTACTTGGAAGGCTGAGGCAGAAGGATCGCCGGAGCCCAGCAGAGGCTGCGGTGGCCGGGAGTGGCCACTGCACTCCAGTCTGGGTTACAGAGTGAGACTCCAACTCAAAAAAAAAAAAAAATTAAAAAGATACAGAAGGCCACTACATAATGATAAAAGGTTCAATCTACCAATAAGAAATAGCTATCCTAAACATATATGCACCCAACATAGGAGTGCCAACTTTCATAAAACAGCTTCTAGGTAAATTCAAAAATGATATTGACTCTAACACTATCATAGCTGGGGACTTTAATATCCCACTCACAATCCTAGACAGATCAACAGGACAAAAAATCAACAACGAGATCTGGAACCTCAATGTGACTCTTGACCAAATGGACTTAATTGATACCTACGGAACACTCCACCCAACGACCAAAGAATATACATTCTACTCATCACCGCATGGAACGTACTCTAAGATGGACCACATACTTGGCCATAAATCAAGCATAAACAAATTTCAAAAGATCGAAATTTTGCCATGCACCTTCTCAGACCACAGTCAATAAAAATAAACATCAACACAATAGTTTTTAACAGAGATAAACTTATAGATAAAAAATAATCAGCACACTTGGAAACCCATTGACTTAGACTCTCTGTGGCACTCTCAGTCATAGCATCCTGGGCAAGTTGCCAGGGTCAATGCAGTAGCAGAAGAAGAAAAGGAGCTGATGGTAACAACACAACTAGGGTCAGCTTCCTTCCTGCAACCTCCCTCCTCACCAGTAACCTTGATTCTGTTCGATTCCTTATTTTGCTCTTGTGCTACTCTTGGACATACTGAGACCTGCAACCAACAGCTTTGACAGTTTATGTTCACAGGTGTCCATGGAATCGTTCTGCTTCCTGACCACTAAGTAGAGGGGCCAGTTGGGGCTGCAGTGGGGTCAGAGAGTGGGAGACCAGTGGGGTCCAAGAGACAATTAATGCAGTTAAACAGATGATTCTAGAAAATCCTTAAAAAGGACCAAATGACTCATCCTATCTTCAGTAGACTTAGGTTTCATAGAAAATAATGCAGCAGAGGATTTCTTTCTAAAGCTGTAAATCAGTGGTAACCAGGAATGGGAATGGGTAGACAGAGGTCCAAACTTCCAAAGGAGTAGATATGGAGGATGAACAAGTCTAGAGATCTCATGTACAACCTGAGGACCATAGGTGATAACACTGTACTGAATTGAGAGTCATGCTACATAAGTGGCTTTTATCTGCTCTTGACACAAAAATAAAAGGAAAACAAAAGAGTAACTATGTGAGTTGACAGATATGTTAGTTCGCTTCACTATAGTAATATTTTTACCATCTGTATGTATCCCATTATATTATGTTGTATACCATAAATATACACTGTAAAATTTATTTTTAAAATTATAGTAATAAAAATTAAGTTATAAATCAAGCAATTTTACATTTTCTCATAGTCTTAATATTTCTCTTGAAAGTATAGATTTAAAATTCTAAAAGATGGAGACAGATGCACTTATTCTAAGAACACAAATTAGGAAGTGGCCATTTTGAGCTCAGTCAACATAAAATTACCCACATCCATTTGTCTCATGAATTCCAGAATCTCTTCTGCTGTGGTATCCAAATTATATTTCATGTCAACCTATGACACCAAATTCCTGAATCTCATTCATATACAGAAAATATACATAAAAATTCTTTATGGATTTTGTGCACTATTCAGTCTGAAAGCACTCTTATTTGTTTCAATTTCAGCAGTTCTCTGCCTCTCGTTCTCCTTAATCTGGGAGAGATAAATCAACTCTGACATGCTTGAGATAAAATCAAACATAAATTGTCTTACTGAGTCTCTTGCTTGTGCTTCACTTACCACAGCAAAAACTATTCCACCTTTTCAAAGGTCAAAAATTCTCTGACCACTTAAGTAGAGAGAAGATCATCATAAATTCATTATTTGGAGCCTTTATTGAGAAATGCATGTTTCTAAGTTTATTTAAGCATAATTTAAATATTAAAGGAAAAAGAAAGGGGAAGATATTTTTAAGGGCAATGTTTCATGTTTAAAAAAACTCCAACTCTTAAAAATTCCAAAAAAGCCAGGCTCGGTGACTCAGCCTGTAATCCCGCGCATTGAGAGACTGAGGTGAGTGGATTGCCTGAGCCCGTGGGTTCAAGACCCCCCTGGGCAACTTGGTGAGACCTCATCTCTACAATAAACCAAAAAATTAGCTGGACTCTGTAGCCTGTAATTCCAGCTGCTTGGAAGGCTGAGGCGGAAGGATCGCCGGAGCCCCAGCAAGTCGAGGCTGCAGTGGCTAGGAGCAGCCACTGCACCCCAGTCTGGGCGACAGAGTGAGACTCCGACTGAAAAAAAAAAAATTCCAAAAGAAAGACTCAAAATGGCCAGAAAAATACATAATTATTTTTATTCACTTCTACAGTTATTATTTCTAAAATAGTATTTGAGGCTATGCCTCCTTGCTGTTCTTTCTGAAATCAGAAATCTAGTGGGCTTTTTTAAAAAATTGATGTATAATAGTTGTACATATTTTGGGAGTACCTGTAATATTTTGATACCTATATACAAGGTGTCATAATCTCAAGCATTTATATTTTCTTTGTATTGGGAGCATTACAAATCTTCTAGCTATTTTGAAACATACAGTAAATAATTGTTAAATATAGTTTCCCTACTGTACTGTCACATACTAGAACTTATTACTCTATCTAACAGTGTTTCTTGTACCCCTTAACCAACTTCTCCTCCTCCTTCTTTTCTCCTTCCCTTCCCTGCCTCTAATAACCCTCACTCTACTCTCTACCTCCATGAGATTCGCTTCTTTAGCTCCATATATGAGTGAAGACATTTGATATTTATGTTTCTGTGCCTGGTTTATTTCACGTAACATAATACCATAATGCCCTCCAGTTCCATCCATGTTGCTGCAAATGATAGGCTTCTTCTTTATGGCTGAATAATATTCCATTGTGTATATATATGCCAAGAAAATCTAGTGGTTTTTAACTACAAGTTGTGTTTTATTCTTAAGACTACCTCTAGGGACCTTGTGAGTTGATTGGACTTAAACATTAGTGCCAAAGGAAAGGGATTTTTCTCATTTTATACTTCCTCTGGAGCAAGTAACAATGCCAAGAGAATCCTACTACTGTCTTTGGACATTTCTTATTTCCAAGCATGATATAGGTATGAGGAAGAAAGGAAAATATCAGTGTCTTTAAGTTTCAAAGACTTAACCATTAAATGAAATTTAAACCATATAAAAATGGTGCTGTCAGTTTGAATGTTTAAAAAAAATTAAAATGCACGTGAGCAGATTGATATTGAACTTAAATGACATGCTAATTAAGTCAATTTTATCAGAGATATGAAGCCTTTCTTTCAATAAATAATAAGAAAGCTGATTCTAACCACAAACTATATTTGTATATAAATGTATGTAGAAATTTGTATCATCAAAAGCTTCACTAGACATACAGGACTCTTAAAGGGAGGAAATACATGCCGTAAGCAATGGAGTTTCTAAATTTGAAACAAGTTTTCGTTCTGAATTTCTAGCTCTGGGGCAGGAATGTGAGAGATGGGGTGTCTGAGTGATTTTCCTGCATGGCAAAGCATTGTTTTGCATCATTGTAACCCGGCGCCAGGGGTAGCGAGCAGAGTCATAATGGAGGCGTTGTGTTTTTGCAAAGAAACTTAATCATAATAGACATTGTGTGCTAAACACATCATCCTTCAAGCTCTCCTAATACAATACATCAGACAAAATACATCAATTAAAATAATGTAACAAAACACAGAGGACAACTAGGAAAGAGAAAATTGCTTGTGGTACTTCAAAGGTACCACATGTACCCAGCATCCCCCGGAGGATTTCCTGTATGGTAAAAATGCAACATGAGCGAACATGCTTTCCAGCTGCAAAGCCCAAATGTGGAGACTGATTAAGAGGGCTCAGGTTCTAGCTCTTCAAATAAAACACCAGGTGTTTACCTCAAAGACTGCCTGGAAGAGACAAGTACAATTGGATGCCCCGAAATGAGACCGAGGGAGCTTGAACATGAAGTAAAAAACATCCTTCCAGAATCACCTTGAGGCCACAGCACGGGGAATGCAAGTCGGACTTAGTACCAGTCTCAACTCTCCAATGCCAGCGTGGCATGAGGAAGAGCCCTCCCCCAGAATGCCAGTCTAGATCCAAGCCAAGGGAAAGACACAACCCATCTCACCCCACCCTGCACCTCCAAAACCGGCTCTACAAATTCAGCTATGCAGACTTCAGAAAAAAGGAAACTCTAGTCACGTTTGATGGTGATGAAATTTGCTTCCATGGAAAAGACTTTGCACAAGAGTGTTATTAATTTAAAGGGCATCTGGCCAACCCATTTATAAAAGTGTAACCTCCAAGAAAGAAAAAAAGACAAGAAATTCACTTTTCTTGAACTTTAAGAAAATGTTTCTATTTGCCTGCAAACCTAGAGATTCAAGTTTTTAATACACTGCTCTTCCTTTTTTGAGTGTATCCAGAAAAAATATGTTAAAAAGAATACCAATGTTGGACCTTATTAAAGTTGTGGAGATGACAAGGTTCTGGAAATAAGAAGTGCAAAAACTGTAACTTTCCTCATGCTGGTCATGAATACTGCAATAATTTCAGCAAGTGATGAAAGACTATGGATATACAACAAAAAAAGCAAAGGGAGAGATATGGCATTTTGTTTTATGAGTGGGATAATTAATTTGGGTTGGGATCACCTCCAAGTCAGGCTGATAGGTGGTGTGGAAACGAATCCTTATTACATTCACAAAGGCATTAATTGGCCAAGTCATGATGATCCAGTGGCTACATTATAGACTGTGGTATTCCAATAAATGCACATTTGAGGCACATTTCATTCCAAATGAAAAACGGGCTTTCCTTTTGATCAGTGAAGATAGTCAGGATTATAATTCAGATAATTCAACCTTCAGCTAGGGATGCCAACAGAACTTTCAGTGAAAACTAAAACCTTCATTAGGTCAAATTCTCTGCCTCAACGAAGTAAATACCTAAGAGTTTTCAACATCTTCTTTTCTTGCGTCTTCTTGTCTTCTTTATGTTTCGTTGAGGCTAGTTTTCTAAACTTTGTGTGAGTATTTTGGCAGTTTCACTATATTTGGGGATTTTTTAGCCCATTGAAGCCTGATTTTTAAGATCATTCTAGTGATATTTAACAAGCATTGCTTGAGCTCTTATGCACTAGTGCCTGCCCTCGAGCTCCTTATGAGGTTAAAAGATATTTATATTTCTGACCCCCTCAATAGATGATAAAGCATTACAGGGCTAGTAAAGTACTGGACTCATCTTTGAAATCATAGTGCTAGGTGCAAACCCTGCCTTATATCAGAACCTCAACAAAATTTTTCCAATAACTTTTCAAATAAAAATTTACAAAGATTTTTGCAGGAATGAATACATGATGCACCAGCGTATAATTCAATACCAAGCGAAACCCTTTGGAAACTGATCTTTTCACAATTTAGTTTCTTTTAGTCAAAAATTCTAAGACATTTTGTAAACACCATCTACAAAAAGAAACAGATTTTCTAGTAAGAGAAACTGAGGCAACATCACTGTTTATAATCTACAATATCCAATTTAAAAAACGAAAAATTCAGTAAACACCATTCCCTGGATGGAGGAAGAGGAAGGTCTTGCTGGGAATGATTTGGAAATGCATAAATGAAGCCCATTGACTAGTCATCCTTTTCACAGATGAATACTGAAGAAGTGTAAAAAGAAGCACAACATGAGACAGAAGAGAGGAAACGCAGATCTGTGCCCCAAGGAGAGCTGGACACTCTGAGAACCTGTATTTGGAGATACTCCAGCCAGATGACCACCAAAGGCAAATATGGGACACTCTTAATGTTGCCTGAATATCTTTTGCCTATTGGTGTTCCTGAGGGAGTTACACAGGACTCTAAAACTGTTTTGCCTCTTTCATGCCATCATTTTCTTCTATAGTTATTCTGAAATCCAGCGAGGCATTTTTAAAGACATTAGAGCAAAGAACTACCTTAATGAATTTCCACCACCATTCCCTAACACTTCTAGCTATGAAAACCCATCACTTTATGGATGCATTTTTGGGGGTGGTTGGTTCAGGCTTAAACTCAGTCATTTCTATGACATAGGTTTTTGACTGATAGTGCCCCCCCAAAAAACTCACCCTCATCCAATGAGTAAAGTTTCATTTAGTTTGTTTGTTGAATCCATCTGTGATCTTAGCATCCATTCCATGGGCAAAACTCAACATCTACTTCAGAAAAACAAAATCAAAGGAGAAAGAAGAGGAGGAGGACAGAGAAAAGGAGGAGGAAGAAGGGAAGGGAATAGGGAGGGAGGAAAGAAGGAAGGAAAGAATAAATAATAATTCTATCCACTTTGATTCATAGGAAGCACTGTTATTAGAAGTAGAAATTATTAAGGAAAATGCATTTAAGTAACTGCTGTGATTTATGAAACTGTAGAGTTGGGAAGCTGATATAAAACAATCTGTACTATCAAAAGACTACACTGTAAGATTTGGAAGATTATAGTACATAAAAAATTTACATTATACTCTACTTGGTCAAATAAAGGCATAGATCTCAACTTTGGTCTTATAGAGTGATCAATCCTATATGACCAATGAGGATGAAATGTCACCAAATTTCCACCTTTCCATTTTCTATTTGCAGGGGGTGTACATGATGGGTTGAGAGATAGTGCTCACCATAAAAGTTATAATATTTATAGATGGAAGTTGAAAAGGTTCCCATCTCGGTTATCTTTAAATTCATATCGTTTCGGGTTATGAATACAGAGGTAGTCGATTATCTTCTTTCAAGGTCTCCAACATTCTGGAGGGAGGCAGGGGATGTTTTTGCTTTTACATCCTGTGGAGACTCATATAGGGTAGAACCTTGTCTCTCTTTGTTGCAGAAGTTGGCACTCAACAACAAGCATCTAAGTATCTAGTCATGTATCAAGACTGAATAGATGATTCTGATTAAAATTGTACTTGATAGGGATGTGGAGCTTCCTTTATTTTTTACCTTTTTGTATGGGCACTAGTTGAGGCAGACAAGGTATACCCTCAAAAGTTTCCAATTCAATAGTGGAGATGGGTGGGTAGTCTGAAATACTACCTCCTTGCTGATCACTTGTAGCACTGTGAAAGCAACATGGAGTCCAGGTTTGGCTAAGTGTTAAGTCTAAAGCAGCAGTCCTCAACCAGGAGTGACTTTGCTCCCAGGGGACATTTGTCAGTGTCTGGAGATACTTTTGGTTGTCACAACTCAAAGAGAGGTGCTCCTAGTATCTAGGGGGTGGAGCCCAACGATGCTGCTCAACATCCTGCAATGCACAGGGCAGCCCCTACCACAAAGAATTTATCCAGCCCCAATGTCAATAGTGCTGAGATTGAGAAACCTGTTGTCAATCTCAATTCCAAAGAATAAATTAGAACTCATAATGGGGAAAATTTAAATATGGTTTTAGAGCAATATGTGAAGTTGGATAATAAATTTTTAGGCACATATTGGTCAGGGTTCAGGCAAGAAACAGAAAGATGACTGAAATGGTGGAATTTGATGAGATCTTAATCTGGGAAATGCCCTGGCATTTCTGCACCATGTGTTGTGCGCACCAGCTCCCCAAGTCTTTTGAGCCACAAGAAGCACCTTCTTCCCCCGCTGTCAGAACACTGCCCTGAGGTTCTTGGAGCCTGCTTGGCCTAAAGAAAGAAAAGTGGGAAGTGCAGGGGAATTTCCATCACCTTGGGGAGCCTTTCACCAACAACTGGTGAGTGCAGGAATAGAAGACCTCCAAGTCCCTTGCCCTGAATATAACTCCTCTGTCTCCAGAGCTTCCCTCTATGGGGCTTGGCTTGATGCCACACCCTCACTGGCCCCCATTCTAGGCCCACATTTCCTCTGCCCTGTAGGCTTTTTCTCAGAATCATTTTCATATGAATCCTCATCTCAGATTCCTCTTCTAGGAATCTAACAGGGATTACTTACAAAGATGGATGGATTGGGTCTAGAACCTCAAGAAATTGTGTGGCATCCCTACTTCCAGCCTGACCCAACCATAATAGCAGAGATTCTAGAAAATGGCACTGTCAAGGCAGCTGGATGGGGAGGGCCCTCTGCTGCAGGGAAGTGTGTCAGTGCTGGGCAGGGGCAGCTCAGTCGCAGGTGGCCAACAGGAGGGCTGCAAGCTTTGGAGATCATCCAGAGAGCTCACTGAAAGCCAGGGGGTTGGTGGAAGGGAGTGTAACTGCAGCCACCCAACAGAACTGAAGTGTGGGAGGGACCAACATTCCACTCTCCATCTGGGTGCTCCTGGGACAGGGACCGTGGCTTTTTTATTTGCATGCTACAGCTCCCAGCACAGGGCCAAGCTAAGGCAAATGCCCAGTTGGGTGTATGTTTAGTGAATCAATGACTTGATTAAATAATTAGTTATCAAGGAGAGTACCCTGAGAGTAGCTGGTGTGGCAGACAGGCTCTAGGACAGTTCCCCATGATCCTGCCTCCTGTTGTTCACACTCTTGTGTAACTCCCTCTGATTATGAGTGGGACTTACAACTTGCCTCTAACTAAGAGTTGTTAGATTCAATGTGGCAAAGGATATAATTACCTGTTTACAACAGAGCACCCATCTCTCTAGCAACTCCCCTCTGTCTTCTTGCTGACTTTGAAGAAGCAAGCTGCCATGTTGAGAGCTGCCTGTGGAGAAGATCACATGCCTAGGTGGCCAGCTGCTTGGGAGGAACTGAGGCGCCCAGCTCAACAAACTTTCAGGAACAGAACGCTGCCAACAGCCCAAGGGAGCTGGGAAGAGCAGAGGAGACAACTACCCTGGCTACCACCCTTATGCAGCCTTGCAGAGAACCCGGTGAACCCACGCCCAAGACAATAAACACAGAAATTGATAAGCAATACAACTGGACAGTAATAAATTTCAACCTTAGTGGCTTCTCATGACCATAAACACCCATGGAGTAGTTTTGCTGTCCTCTGCCCAACACTAAGCATATGCCCAGTCTTGTCTTTCTCTGGGAAATCTGGGAAAGACCTGTCCTATTGATCCACCATTTTCTTTGTGCACTGACTGGTGTTTAAACAAACACAAAGGAGGGACTAAATTTCCCTTCATTTCTTCCATTTCCATCACCACTTCTCATCTCTGAGGTCCAATGACCCATGCCAAAACGTGTCAAAATTCATTTGAGCCACTTCACACATATCAGGCTGGCGGCACAATTTATAGGCAGTAAGCTTTGTAGATACAATTTTTATAGTTTCATATGAACCTTAAAATATAAGAAAACTTGGAGAAAGAATGTTCTAGCAGATGAAACTTCATTAGCTATTAGAATTATGAAGTGCTAGAGACGGAAGAGACCTCAGAGATTTGGGGTCTAAAACTCTCATCTCACAAAATAGGAAATGGATCAAGAAGGAGGAGGAGAAAGTTTTAGGATTACACAGGGAGTTAAACTGGTAGGACAGAATTCTCCTAACGCTCAGTTTTTCATTGCCTACATTCCTGTCCTTCAAATTCAGAGTAGAGACTCTTCAATCTCTACCATTCTGTTACTCAAGAATTTCCCCAAGCATCATGGCTACTTCTGAAAGGAATTCTTACTTTTTTTTTTAAGTCAGTGTCTCACTCTATCACCCAGGCTGGAGTGCAGTGGCATGACCATGGCTCAGCACAGCCTCAGTCTCCTAGGCACAGGTGATCCTTTTGCCTCAGCCTCCAAGCTGGGACTACAAACACACCACCACTCCCAGATAATTTTTTAAATTTTTGTAGAGATGAGGTTTTGCTGTGTTGCCTAAGCTGATCTTGAACTCCTGGGATCAAGCAATCTTTCTGCCTTGGCCTCCCACAGTGCTGAGATTACAGGTGTGAACCGTCACACCCGGCCTTTTGCCTCTTTTTCATCTTTTGCATATTTAGATTTTCAAAACTGCTGAAATCCGGTAGAAGAATCCTATGAGATGAAGACCACAGCTCCTGCCTTTACCAGAGGAATGTACTGAGGTAAGGATCCCATTTTCAAATATGGCAGACCTATAAAGTGAGACAGATGTTTAACCTTGTTGAGCTATTTTTAGCTCAGCCTTTGGACTCACAGCATGTCATCCTTCTGTACCCAAAGCTAGCATTGGGCAGTTTTTTCCAAAAAATTTTGGGTTCTCTGAAATTGGACAGCATTTCAAATTTCTGTAATGGGGATCATTACATACTTTTAAGACTTGAATAGCCCCACTGCCTCCTGGTCGGCTGTTTAAAAACACAAAGGATTGGCAGAGTTTAGGCGAATTGCTCACATTTGGAGTTTTTATGTATAATTTTTAGACATATGAAAGACAAAATAAGGTGCAAAACCTCTTTCATAAAAGGCCCCATCTGCTGCAAGGAAAAATATTGTTATCATGTGTGAAAATTCGACTACATAGTTAAGGGGGAAATCAGAGCATAATCCAAAAGTAAAAAAGATCACATGTTTCCCTAAATTCCATCTCTCATTCTGTCTCCTCCAGTTCATTTTCGTATAAGATACACATAGCAGACCTTCAGCTCTCTGCAACTGTAGCACCAAATATAGCATTTGCTTTTAATCATGGAAAACTTGATTTTCATTCATTTAAAGCTCGGGGTAACCACGAACTTATGTGGGAGTTCAGAATGAGGGTAGAGATGCCCTGGGCCCGCCCCCTGGAGAATCCGATTGGTCTGGGTTTGGAGCCTACGGTGAATTGCTCTCACCTGCTGGGCATCCTCTGGCTGACGCTGACTCAGGCTGCCAGCTAGCTCTAGGAGGGCTCCGAAACCAGCTAATGGGTCGCCTGAGCTGTGACATCTTGGGGGCCTCTGTTCATTTGATGTTTCCAGTGCTGAAAGGTCTCGGCCTCACTGCTGGATTTACCCTTTTGACTCTCCCTGAGAGGTGAAACAATGATTCATGGCCAGCAGGATTTGAAACGACAAACATTGACTCACAAATCACAAAGTTAATAGGTTTGTCATAGTTCGCAAATGCAGTCTGCATTTAGGATCATCTTCAAAATAATATTAATTGTAAAGAGCTGTTTTTCATTTCAATAAAATATTATACATCTAAAGACAGGTTCTGGGCAAGCTTTTCTTGCTTTTCTTTTAGGGAAAAAAAGTGCATCATTAAATGGTACCACCATTTATCCAATTGCTCAAAACAGAAAGTTCATCCCCAGCCTTCATGTCCAATGAATCCAAGTTCTGTTAATTCAACATCTTTTCTTTTTTACTGTGCTTATTAATTATTGAGTAAACACAATATAATATTTATACTATATATTTTTAAATCATTTGAAAAACATATTCCTGCATTTGCATCACTGAATCAATTGGAGAAAATGATTATTAACATCATTTTGTTTCCTACCTGCCTCACCCTACACTCACTCTGTTTCCTGAAGTTTCTCAACCTCAGCACCACTAATATTTGAGACCAGATAATTCTTATTGGGTGTCCTGTACATTGTAGGATGCGCAGGAGCATCCCTGGCCTCTACCCACTAGATGCCAGCAGCACCTCCCTGAGTGAAAAACAAAAATCTCTCTAGACATTGCCAAATGTCTACAGGGGGCCAAATCACTCCTGATTGAGAACCACTGCTCTAAAGGTGAATCTTATACTGAATTTTGTGTTTATCATTTCTTGCTTGTGGTTTTATCACAATATTGTTTAGCTGTGCATTTTTTGGAAATTTTTATGAATCTAATTGTTAAGAAAAATATACACACAACTTACAATTGACCTCATATCCTTTCAATGTCATGCTGGAACACTATCCAACAGGCCTACCTGAGGAGATTCAATTCTCTCAAAGGTAATTTAATTTGACTTACTATCTACTATTTACCAGGACTCAGACTCTGAAAAGTTACATGTTAACTTGCACATTTTGTTCAGGAAGATGAAAATTATTTCTGCTGGGTAGAGAAGATAACCCCAAAAGTTATGGTTTATTGCCCCCTAGGACATAATCAGTTTTATCTCTAACTTTGCAAATGCATTTCAGCATTCTTCTCCCGACTAACTACACCAAGCTCTGTTCCTCCAATGCTCTTTGAAGCAGATTTACCATCCTGCTAGCTCTCTTGTGAAAGAAATGATTTTTAATACATATTCCCTCTACATTTGTATGAGTCATGTATGAGAGAGATTTTTTGAAAATTAAATACAATCATCCTATATGCATGATTCCATAATTCACTTTTGTTGTTGTTTGTGCTTTTAGTTCATTAATTTTTATTGTCTCCAATTATATGAATATATTACAACTTTATTTTTTCAAAGTTGATGGATGTTTAGGTTGTAGCCAGTGTTCTTCCTATTACAAATATAGAGCTTTGTTATTCATGTACATGTCTCTTGATATATAAACCCAAGAATTTCTCAAGGTTTTATACCTAGGGATGGAATTTCTGACTCATAGGGCATGTACATCTTCAGGTTTTCGAGACAACAAAAACTTATTTTCCCATGAAAATGATCAAATTTAGAGTGCTACCACCAGTGTAGAAATGCAGATATTGTTCCACTTCTTTGCTAATATAAACACATCTTTTTTTTTTAATCAATATTTTTTATTATGATGTTGTGGGGTGCAGTTAAGGGTTAGGTATACAAATACGTTTCATTGGGGCACCCTGTTGATAAGAGGTGTTTCCCCATCCCCAGACAGATATCTGCTACCGTTAAACCCATCTCTCCCCCCCATAGTTTCCCACTACTGTCAGTCATTTTCTTATAGTATTACATTGGATGTTCAAGGTCCATTATATGAGTGAGAACATGTGATACTCGGATCTTTGTTTCTGTGAGAGGTCACTCAGTATTATAGACTCTAGTTCCATCCAGGTTGCTGCGAAATTCATGATTTTGTTCTTTTTTATGGTTGCATAGTATTCCATTGTGTATATGTACCACATTTTTTTAATCCAGTCCTCTTTTAATGGGCAGCATGGTTGCTTCCAGGTTCTTGCTATTGTGAACAATGCTGCGATAAACATACGTATGCAGATATCTCTTTTATAAAGTGATTTGAGTTCTTCAGGATATATTCCCAGTAGGGGGATTGCGGGGTTATATGGGAGGTTGATATTTAGAGCTTTTAGGAATCGCCACACTGCTTTCCACAGAGGTTGCACTAGTTTACACTCCCACTAACAGTGTACAAGTGTTCCCTTTTTGCCACACCCTCTCCAGCAGCTGTTATTTTTTGAGTTGTTGATAATTGCCATTCTGACTGGAGTTAGGTGGTATCTCAGTGTGGTTTTGATTTGCATCTCCCTGATGATTAGTGAGGTTGAACATTTCTTCATGTGTCTGTTGGCTGCTTGGATGTCTTCCTTTGTGAAGTGTCTGTTCATATATTTTGCCCATTTTATAATGGGGTTGTTAGTTTTTTTCTTTTCAGCACGTTTGAGTTCCTTGTAGATCCAAGATGTTAAGCCTTTGTCAGACCTGGTGTTGGCAAATACTTTTTCCCAGTCTGTAGGCTGTCTCCCTGCTCTCTTGATGGTTTCTTTGGCTTTGCAGAAGCTTGTCAGTTTAATAAGGTCCCAATTGTCTATCTTCTCTCTTATGACCTATGGGTTTTGGGTTTTGTTCAGGAATGGATGCTAGTTCCGATTTCCATGAGGGTATGTCCTTCATTTTCTAAGGTTCTTATGGTTTGAGGTTTTACATTTAGGTCTCTGATCCATTTGGAGTTAACCTTTGTGCATGGGGATAGATAGGGGTCCTGTTTCAATCTTCTGCATG
>NW_007252998.1:8155-10366 GCF_000164805.1 Carlito syrichta | reverse complement strand
ATTGTGATACCTCCTGCTTTGTTTTTTTTGCTGAGGATTGTTCTGGCTATTCTTGGATGTTTGTGTTTCCATGTGAATTCCTGTGTTGTTTTTTCTAGGTCTGAGAAGAATGTTGTTGGTAATTTAATGGGTATTGCATTGAATTTGTAGATTGCCTTAGGTAAGATGGACATCTTCACAATGTTGATTCTTCCGATCCATGAGCATGGGATATTTTTCCACTTGTTTGTGTCATCTTTGATTTCTTTGAGCAGTGTTTTGTAGTTTTCATTGTAAGGGTCTTTCACGTCTCTGGTTAGGAAGATGCCAAGGTATTTCATTTTTTTTGTGGCTATTGTGAATGGAACTGTGTTTTTTATTTGGGTTTCTGTTTGTTTATTATTGGTGTAGAGAAATGCGATTGTCTTTTGTACATTTATTTTGTATCCTGAGACTTTGCCAAAGGCTTTTATCAATGTAAGGAGGGTTTTGACAGATTCTCTTGGGTTTTCAAGGTACACAATCATATCATCTGCATAGAGAGATAACTTGACTTCCTCTTTTCCTATTTGGATACCTCTGATTGCCTCCTCTTCTCTGATTGCTTTAGCCAGGACTTCCAATACTATGTTGAACAGGAGGGGAGAGAGTGGGCATCCTTGTCTAGTTCCAGTTTTCAGGGGAGTTGGTTCCAATTTTTGTCCAATTTAGGAGTATGCTGGCTGTGGGTTTTCTCGTAGATGGCTTTTACTATTTTGAGGTATGTTCCCCATATGCATAGATGTTCAAGGGTTTTTATCAAAAAAGGGAGCTGGATTTTATCAAAAGCTTTTTCGGCATCTAATGATATAATCATGTGGTATTTGTTTTGATATCTGTTGACGTATTTAATTACATTTATGGTTTTACGAATGTTGAACCAGACTTGCATCCCAGGAATGAAGCCTACTTGGTCATGATGGATGATTTTTGAGATGTATTGTTGAATCCGGCTTGCTAGGATCTTGTTGAGAATTTTACCATCCATGTTCATCAAAGATATTGGCCTGTAGTTCTCTTTCTTTGTTGGATCTTTACCTGGCTTGGGTATCAATGTGATGTTGCCTTCATAAAATGATTTGGGGAGAGTTCCATCTTTTTCGATCACCTGGAATACCTTCAGTAGGATTGGCATCAGCTCCTCCTTAAATATCTTGTAGAATTCAGCTGGAAAGCCATCTGGAGCAGGGCTTTTTTTTGTAGGTAGTTTTCATATTACGTAGTCAATTTCCTTGATTGTTATTGGTCTATTTAGGGTCTCAATTTCTTCTTGTTCCAACCTAGGTAGGTTGTGTGATGTCAGAAAGTCCTCCATTTCCTTAAGGTTTTCAAGTTTGTTTCCATACAAGTGTACGTAGTAGTCTCTAATGATCTTTTGTATTTCTTCAGGGTCAGATGTGACTTCATCTTTTGTGTTTCTGATTGTGCTTATTTGGTTTTTTTCTCGTTTTTTCTTGGTCAATCTAGCTAGGGGACTTGTTTATCCTTTTGAAGAACCAGTTTTTTGTTTCATTGATTTTTTTGTATTATATTTTTGTCTTCTATGTCCTGGATTTGGGCTTTTATTTTGGTGATCTGGATTCTTCTGCTGAAATTAGGGTTTTTGTGGTCTTGCTTTTCCAGCTTCCTTGGGTGGCTTGTTAGGCTGTTAATTTCTGTTCCTTCCATTTTCTTCATGTGTGTTTGTAGGGATATAAATTCCCCTCTTACTACAGCTTTTAAGGCATCCCAGAGATTTTGGTAAGATGTTTCTTCATTTTCATTTGCTTCCAGGTATATTTTGATCTCTGTTTTGATTTCATCATTGACCCAGGAGTTGTTTAGCATCATGCTGTTTAGTGTCCATGTCTTTGTGGGTTTTGGGGGAGACCTTGTTGGTGTCAATGTTTATTCTTATTCCACTCTGGTCCGAGAAGGCGCATGGTAGAATTTCAGTCTTTTCAAATTTGTTTATGCTTGATTTATGGCCAATTATGTGGTCGATCTTAGAATACGTTCCATGCGGTGATGAGTAGAATGTGTATTCTGTGGTCTTTGGATGGAGTGTTCCGTAGGTATCAATTAATTCCATTTGGTCCATAGTCACATTGAGGTTCTGAATCTCCTTTCTGATTTTTTGCCCTGATGATCTGTCTAGAGTTGTGAGTGGGGTATTAAAGTCCCCAGTTATGATGGTGTTAGAATCAATACCTT
>NW_007252998.1:6923-8135 GCF_000164805.1 Carlito syrichta | reverse complement strand
TTCATTCTCCCTCACTAATGAAGCTTAGTTTGGCTGGGTAGGTTATTCTTGGTTGAAATTGTTTCTCTTTTAGAACTTTGAAGATAGTGCTCCAGGCTCTCCTGGCCTGAAGGGTTTCTGTGGATAAGTCTGCTGCTATTCTAATTGGTTTTCCCTGGTAGGTAGTCTGGCCTTTTTCTCTTGCTGCCTTTAGGATTTTTCCTTTCATAGCTACTTTTTTAGGTGAATTATTATGTGTCTGCAAGTTGATATTTTATCCATTTTGCCATTCTATCTCTTTTCAGTGGTGTGTTTAGTCCATTCACATTCAGGCTAATTATTGAAATGTGAGAGTTCATCGCTATCATAGAGTTCTTATTGAGTTGTTGTCCTTCCACTTGGTTTTTTTGTCTTTCTTTTGGTTTTGGGGTTGATTCATGTATATTTTATTCTTTTTCCTGTACTCTTGTGAAGAATGTTGTTCTTTTTTCCTTTTCTTCTGTGTTTAGTACTTTCTTAAGTGTTTCATGTAGAGGTGGTTTGGCGGCAGCATAAGTTCTTAGGGATGGGATATCTGGGAAAGATTTAATTTTCCCTCGCTGATGAACCTTAGCTTGGCCAGGTAAGTTATTCTTGGTTGAAATTGTTTATCTTTTAGGACTTTGAAGATAGGGCTCCAAGTTCTCCTAGCTTGCAGGGTTTCTGTAGATAAATCTGCTGCTATTCTGATTGGTCTTCCATGGTAGGTGATCTGGCCTTTTTCTCTTGCTGCCTTTGGGATTTTTTCTTTTATTCCTACTTTGTTTAGGCGAATTATTATGTGTCTAGGAGTTGGTCTTCTCATGTGTTGTCTTGCAGGGATTCTCTGAATCTCTTGTGTTTGAATTTTTGCATCACTGATTAGATAAGAGAAGTTTTCTTGAATGATCTCATGGAAAGTTTGGTGCAGTGTGGTCTCTGTCTCTCTTTCTCCCTCAGGAAAGCCAATTACTCTTAGGTTCAGTCTCTGGAAGTAATCGCTCATCTCTTGAAGGTTTTGTTCTGTCTTTTTGAGCTTATTTTCTGTGTTTTTAAGAGTTTGGGTTAGTTCTATATTTTGGTCCTCAAGCTCTGAGATTCTTTCTTCTGCTTGGGTAATTCTGCTTTCCATGCTTATCAGTTTGTTGTTTATTTCATTCACAGTATTCTTTATTACTGATATCTCTGATATCAGCTCCTTCCTAGTTTCTTCTT
>NW_007252998.1:2773-6861 GCF_000164805.1 Carlito syrichta | reverse complement strand
TCTTTTTAATCTCTCCATTAATGTCTTGATATCTAGGTTTATAGTTTGAGACCCTTCATTGTTTGCATTCCGAAGTCAGTTTTCTCAGTGTCTGCCCTCCCAGGGGTCTGAGAGAGACCCATACTCTTCTTTTGGTTTTTCTTCATTTGTGTAGATTTTTCTCTCCCCCTTTCCCTCCCCTTCTTTAATTCTGTTTTTGAGGGAAGGTGGGGTTACTTTTATTTCTCTTCTACAATATCCTGTTCTTCCTTATGAGGGTCTTCTGGCTTTGTTCACTTTTGAGGTTGGAGTGTAGGTTGCAATCTGTACTTGTTCAGTTTTGAGGTTTAATTGAGGGGGAAGCTGTGGTTCAGAATGTATATGCTGATTCTAGCATCCACGAACAGGTGTATGTGCACACTAGAACCTATTTCCCTCTGCCTTACAATCTGTCTGTTCAGCATTATGTAGTCTTGGTCCCTAGATTAAAAAGGGGGGATTAAAGAGGAAAATAATGGAGGAAGGGGGGTCAATAGGAAGTTAGAAAGAGAGAAGAGTGAGAGGGAAAACAGATATACATACTAACTATCAGGTGAGAAAGAGACACAAGGCCAGAAAGAAGTGAAAAAAGACACGTAAGAAAGATTCCCTAAAGAATACTGATAGCTACACAGAGACAGACCAATAAAATCAAGAAACAGTGTAAGTCAGAAGGCAAACAACAAGCGTGATCAAAACAAACAGTCAAAATGATAAAATCATAAGTCAAAATAAGCGATCAGACTAAAGTCACTTCAGTTCTGATCTCCGGCCTCTCCCCTTTGTTTTTCGTTGCAGGCAGCTAGATTTACTCGAAGTTTGGGTTTGTTTTGTTTTGTTTTTTTTAGTCAGCTGCCTGGGGGTTGCTTTTGTCTGTTTCAGCGTAGGGGTGGGGCTTTGTCTCCTGTTTCGTGACGTTACCTTAGGAACTGAGGTAGGGTTTGTTGATAGGTGGGCGGGGCAATGGAAGTCTCTGCCTGGAGAATGGCCAAGGCAGTTTTTGCAGATCCGTTTCTCTCTGCTTGTCTAGGTCCCCCAGCTTGGGGTCACACACTGAGTGCCTCAGCCAGGGTGGGCCCACAGCTCCAGAGCTCCAAAGCTCCAAAGGGCAGGCGGTGAGCAGCGAGAGTGGCCCTGGGCCCCCCACAGGGTACTTCAGCCAGGAATGGGACTGGTGTCTCTGAGGGGTGGGCACCCAGAGCCTCCCTGAGTGACCAATGGCTTGGTGCTGGGTGCTGGGCGGGAGATGATGTAGCCAGGGAAGGAGCTGGAACCCGAGGTTCCCATGCATGCAGTGGAACAGCAGCAGCAGGGGGCCACAATATCTGGCCCTGCGTGGGACCATAGGTCCCCGGGCCTTGGACCAGCACTGCTGGTGGTGGGCTGGGGGATGGGGGAAGAAAAGTAACCGTCTTTTTGGGAACTCACGTTCGGAGAATCTCACAAGTCCACCTATGCTGTCACCATCTTGTTCCCATCCCCTAAACACATCTTTTCAATTATAAGTATATTTTACTTAAATTTTTAAATTTCCTAGATTAATTTGTATTTACTGATTATAATAAGGGTGGACATATTTTCGTATGTTGGTTATTTTTCTTCTGTAAAGTTATTGCATAAATCTTTTGTCTTTTGTTTCTATTGGGTTATTTGTCTCTTTCTTTTTCATTTTTATGAGTTATTTTTATACACTGGATAATAGCCCTTCCTCAATTACTTGAGTTGCCAATATCTTCTCCCAGTTTTTGGGTTTTTCTTTCACACTCTATATGGCAACTTTAGCACTTTTCATGTTAAAACAATCTGTCTTTATGTTTAAAGAGCATCTCTTATCTGGCCTGACAATCTCTGCCTTTTATGGAATATTTAGACCATTCCCTCAATGGAATCAAAAGTATAGTTGGGTTCAAATCTACCAGATTTCTATTTATTTTCTACTTGTCTCATCTGTTATTTGTTTCTATTTTCTTCTTTTCCTGCCTCCCTTTATCTCCAAGATGAACTTATTAGTCCTTCCTCTTTGTCTTAGTTTTTTAGTGGTTACTGCAGGGTTTGCAATATGGGTCTTTAACTTGTTATAGACTGGTTCAAATAACATCAAAAACTTCACAGCTAGTGTACCAACATTCAAACAGGAGACTTCTAGGACCCTTTCTAGTCCTTGTGCTGCCATACATTTTACATCTATGTAACAAACAACTGGCAATACATTGCTTTTTTTTTCTTTAAGCAGTCAATTATCCGTTATAGAACTTTTTTTCATAAGAAAAATGTATTTTGTATTTTGTCAAATATTTACCATATCCTGTGCTATTCATTCTTTTGTGTAGATACACATTTTAATCTGGTATTATTTTTCTGAAGAATGTCTTATAACATTTCTTGTAGGAAAGACCTGCTGGCAACAAATTATCTCAGCTTTTGTTTGTCTAAAGAGGTTATCATTACACTTTTTTTGAAGTATATTTTCATTAAAAATACAATTCTAGGTTGACCAATTTTTCTTTCAGCCCTGCAAAGTTGTGCCTTTTCTTCTGGCTTACATTGTTTCTGTTAAGAAGTCAGCAGTTATTCTTACAATGTTTGCTATGTGTAATGTGGTTGTGGTTGTGGTTGTTGTTGTTGTTGTTGCTGTAGTTATGGCTGCTTTTACAATTATTTGTTACTGGTTTTCAGAAATTTGATTATGAAATGCTTTGGTGTGGCTTTATTTGTGTTTATCCTGCTTGGGTTTTGTTTAGATTCTTTGAATTTATCATTTTTGTTAAATTTAGAAAAATTTTGCCCATTTTTTCTTCAAATGTTTGTTCTGTCTCCCTCTCTTTCTGGGACTCCAATTATTCATATGCTATACTGTTTAATATTGTCGCATGGCCACTGAGTTTCCATTTTCTTTTTTTAGCCTTTTCTTCTCCATGCTTTAGTTTGAATGGTTTTATTACTCTATCTTTAGATTCTCTGATCTTTTCATCTGCAGTGTCTAATCTGCTGTTAAGCCCTTCGAGTGAATTTCAGACATTGTATTTTTCATCTGTGACATCTCTGGTTCTTGTTATATCTTCTATTTCTCTCTTCATTATGGTCATTATGAAATTGCTAACCACATTTAACTGAGCTATATTTTAAAGACCTTATCTTCTCTGTCATTTTTGGGGTTATGTCTATAGATTGAATTTTCTCCTGAATATAGATCACATTTTAAGTGATCTTTGCATTTCTTGTAATTTTTATGAGATTATGAATTTCACAAATTTTACATTATTTTTCTTGGTTTTGTTGCCTTCCTTTAAAGAATATTCAGTTTTGATTCAGCAATTAGTTATTTGTGAATCTATTTGATGCTTCTGAGGTTTTTTTTAAATTTCATTATGATGGATCTAGAGTAGCTTCTTATCTAGAGCCAGTTTTCATTCATACCTAAAGGGTAACTCTTTTCTGGTCTGCTGAATGCCCAAGTGTTTAGTGAGGTATCTCCACTCAGGTTGGTCAGTCTTGCATGAACTCTGAGAACTGTTCGGCTTACAACGCTTCAGTAGTGGTTCTCTGTTCATTTTTTGTGAAATCTCACCTTATATGTATACAGTTTAATATTTAACCAAAGACTCAAGGAGTCTATGAAGATTTCTGCATTCCTTTTTCTGCATAGTTCCTCCTCTTCATTACTCCATTCTGCAAATTCTAGCTGCTCAATCTCACTGAACTATGGCCTCTGTTTCCTCAATTTACAGTGACTCATGTTCTACTTGAGTTACCCATAATATGCAGCATTCCAGAAAATGCCTCTCAGTAGAAAGCTGGGGAATCATAGAACTCATCTTGCTGATTTCACTTCTTTTTCTGGATTGCAATTTTATACCTATTAGCCAATGGATTCAAAATGGTTGCTTTTATATATTTTGCCCAGTTTTCTGGTTGTTTAAAATGAGAGGGCAAGCTGGGCTCAGTGGCTCAGCCTGTAATCCCGCGCCTTTGGGAAGTTGAGGTGAGTGGTTTGCCTGAGCCCGCGGATTCAAGACCCGCCTGGGCAGCGAGACCTCATCTCTACAATAAATCAAAAAAAATCAGCCGGG
>NW_007252998.1:0-2753 GCF_000164805.1 Carlito syrichta | reverse complement strand
AGTCTGGGCGACAGAGTGAGACTCCAACTCAAAAATAAATTAATTAATTAATTAAATAAATAAATAAAATGAGAGGGCAAGTTGATACCAGTTGTGCTGTCATGGCTTAAAGTGGAAGATCAATGATGTCATTTGATAAATAAAAGTTCTTTATTTAAGAAGCCACATGTATTCATCTTTTCTTTGATTTGATGATTTGTACTTTTATGTCTTATTTAAGAAATTCTTCTCCTATATTACATTCTAAAACTTTTATAATCTGTTTTTTTCCATTTAGACTTGTAACTCATTTATAAGCAACTTGCATGTACTTTATTTTCATATAGACAATAAACTGTTACCAAGTAATTTACTGAAAAGCACACTCTTTTCCTATTGATTTGCAATACTGTCTCTTCCAGAAATCAAATTTCCAGATCTGTGGCTCTGTCTTTGGGGCTTTTCTTGTGCTAAGCTAGTCAACTTCTTTATCTCCAGACAATATTTTACAGTCTTAATTATTAGAGCTTTATAATACACTAAATTTCTAGAAAGGCATATACTCCATCTTGTTCTTCTTTAAACAAGATTAGCTAGGCTACTTTTGGTCATTTTCACTTTTATATAAGATTTAAAATCAGTTTGTCAAGTTTCAGGCTATATTCATTAAGCTTTTCATTGGGAATATATTGAATCTATGGATCAATTGGTAGACAACTGATATCTTTATAATATTGAGTTTTGTGGTAGTTTGAAATATGTCCAAAAACTCATTGACATTTCCTTTAAAAGATAGAGACCAATTTTTCTCCCCTCAATTATTTGTTTGACTTAGTGACCTGTTTCTAACAGATAGAAAAAAGCAGAAGTGATATTGTACAACTTCAGCAACTCTCTCATTGGGATCATGCATCTTGGGGAAAGCCAGCTGTCAGGTTGCCATATGGAAAGACCTATGTGGTAAGGAACCAATGCCTCCAGCCATCAGCCAGTGGGGAATTGAAGCCTTTTTCAAACAGCCATGTAAGTGAGCTTGGAAGTGGATCTACCAGCCCCAGTCAACCTTTCAGAGCACTATATCCTCAGCTGACATCTTGATTGCAACTTCACAAAATACCTTGACCAGAACCACACAGCTAAATTTCTCTTGAATATCTAATCTGCAGAAACTGTGAGATAATAAATGTTTGTTGTTTTAAATACTACATTAGAGGAGGGATGCGGCAAGATGGCGATGGGGCAACCCGGTGTCTGAAGCCCTCTGCAAGGGAGATCTGCAGTGGGTCTTTGACTCTTGCCCCGGGGGGCTGGGGACCCCAGAATCGCAACCTGCTCTTCAGACAGAGCTCGGCCATTGCCACCGCTGGGACATCGCAACGACTGTAAAGTTACTGCACTGCAAAGAGTCCCGCCGCCGCCACCACAGCCCCTCCCCCCACCGCCGCTGCCATCGCCGCCACCGCCGCCACCACCTCTGTGACGGGTAGCACATCACACCACCCGGTCCGAGGATATCCACACCAAAGCCTTCAGGGAATATCTGCAGGGATCGCTGCCACTTCTCCTGCGTCCGAGACTGTCCTGCCCTGCCGGTGTGGGGTTCCTGTTGCCTGCTCGGAGGCAGGTAGCCATCTTGTTCCTGTCCCGCCCCACCCCCTCTGGGGCGAGCAGCTGAGATAGCACCACCTGCTGGCGATTCAAGGTAACAACACCGAAACGAGAGAAACAAGCTTGATAAAGACATAGACCAAACTGCTGAACGGAGGGTAATCTGAACTGTCCTTCACAACAGACCAGGGGCAACTGACCCTAACTGCAAACTAATTTACCAGCTTGAAAAGAAAACTAGAAATCAGACCTGAAAGGACATTGGACTTAAACGAAATGTCTCAGAGTGTGCGTCATTAATTCTATTAGTTTAATGACTTAATTCTATTCCTACTGTATTGTTCCCTTTTTTCTTTTTTCCTTTTCCTTTTCTTCTCTTTTCTCCTCTCTGTAAACCATATCTTTATATGGAGGAACAGCACACTAACAACGTGATTGGTTAGCTTGTATGTTAGCATCACTATATGTTTTATTTTTATTTTTTATTTTTTTGTATGAGAGTTTGTTTGTCTGTAGCTGTAGTCTATTGTTTTTATCTGTCTCAGTATAGGCCTCTCTCTCTATTCGTTGGCACACTCATTTGTTTCCCCCCTAACTCCTCTATCTCTCCACTCCCCTCTTCAACCCACTATCTGCTCCATTCTCTCCCCTCTGCTAACCACATTTTATTTCAGGGAGCAAACCTACAGCCCCACTGCGTGGACAGATTCCAGGGCAGTGGGAAGTGGGTTCCACATTATCCACACGCCTGTCAGCGAATACCAGGACCTGCAGACAGATTTTGAATCACAGCTCTCCCCTTAAGTACATCTCAAAACTGGAAAAACGACCACCTCCAACCTACAACGCAACTTCAGAATTGAACAAAGTAAGAGGACATACATAAAGAATAGGAGATTGAACAAACAGAAGTAAAACCAATCCCTTTATCCCTGAATAACAGAATTAAAGAAGATGGTGACATGGAGGGAAGGAAAAAGTAGGGAGGGGGAAAAACTGCACAAATGAAGAAAAACCAAAAGAAGAATATAGGTCTTACACAGACCCCTGGGAAATCAGACACTGAAAATACAGATTCTGGAACACAGACAATGAAGAGTCCTCAGAATGACTGGTTACATGCAACAAACCCAGATATCAAGACATTAATGGAGAGAATTAAAAAA
>NW_007252997.1:49508-50408 GCF_000164805.1 Carlito syrichta | reverse complement strand
AATTCTTTTTAGTCTCTCCATTATTGTTTTGATATCTACATTTGCATTTTGAGACCCTTCATTCTGGGGACTTTTCATTGTTTGTATTCCAAAGTCAATTTTCTCAGTGTCTGCTCTCCCAGGCGTCTGGGAGAGACCCATACTCTTCTTTTGGTTTTTCCTCATTTCTGTAGATTTTTCTCCCTTTACCCCTTTCCCTCCCCCTCTTCAATTCTGTTTTTGAGGGAAGGTGGGGTTGCTTTTATTTCTCTTCTGCAATGACCTGTTCTTCCTTATGAGGGTCTTCTGGTTTTGTTCACTTTTCCCTCTGCTTTACAGTCTGTCTATTCAGCAGTTTGCAGTCTTGGTCCCCGCTCGCGGTGAACGTTTCGAGGCGGCGGAGCTCCACGGTGGCTTGAGATCGAGGGTGGGGGGCGTGACGGGACGGCGGGGCCCGCGCGAGGAGAGGGCTCCGGGCCCTGGATGATTTTTGAGATGTGTTTTGGGATCTGATTTACTAGAATCTTGTTGAGGATTTTTGTATCTATGTTCATAAGGGATACTGGCCTGTAGTTCTCTTTTTTTTGTTGTATCTTTACCTGGTTTGGGCGTCAGTGTGATGTTAGCTTCACAAAATGATTTGGGGAGAATTCCATCTTCTCAATTGCCTGGAATACTATCAATAGGATTGGTATCACCTCCTCCTTGTACGTTTTTTACAATTCTGCTGGAAAGCCATCCGGTCCAGGACTTTTTTTTGTAGATAGTTTTCATATGACAGAGTCAATTTCCTGGGTTGTTATTGGCCTATTTAGTTTCTCAGTGTCTTCTTATTTCAACCTGGGAGGTTGTGTGATTTCAGAAAGTTCTCCATTTCATTTAGGTTATCAAGTTTGTTTCCATATAGGTGTACATAGTAAT
>NW_007252997.1:46053-48578 GCF_000164805.1 Carlito syrichta | reverse complement strand
GGCCACTGCAGCCTCGACATGCTGGGCTCCGGTGATCCTTCCACCTCAGCCTTCCAAGTAGCTGGAATTACAGGCATGCACTACCACACCCAGCTGATTTTTTTATTTATTGTAGAGATGAGGTCTCGCTGCCCAGGCGGGTCTCGAACTCGCGGGCTCAGGCAATCCACTCACTTCAGCCTCCCAAAGGCACGGGATTACAGGCTGAGCCAGCGAACCTGGCTGCATGGAATTTGTTATGCTTAATTTATGGTCAAGGGTGTGATTGATCTTGGAGTACATTGCATGTGGTGATGAGTAGAATGTATATTCTGTGGTTATTGGGTGGAATAATCTGTAGTTGAGTGTCAAGTTTAGGTTCTGGATCTCTTTGTTGAATTTTTGCCTCGATGATCTATCTACGACTGTTAGTGGGGTATTCAAGTCCTCTACTGTAATAGTGTTAGAGTCTATATATATATATATAGTAAACTAAATATATATATTGTAAATATATACATATTTACAATATATATATTGTAAACTATATTTAGTTTACAATAAATTTATATATGTTTAGTTTACTTAGTGCTTGCTTTATAAATGCGGTGCTCCTGTGTTGGGTGCATATGCTTAGGATGGATATTTCTTGTTGATGGGTTGAACATTTTATCATTATGTAGTGTCCTTTTGCATCTTTTAAAATTTTTGATAGCTTAAAGGTTGTTTTGCCTGATATTAAGATCACAACTCCTGCCTTCTTTTGTGATTCATTTGCCTGGAAATTCGTTTTCCATCCTTTAACTTTGAGTCTGTGTGCATTTCTTATAGTGAGATGAGTCTCCCGGATGCAGCAAATAATTGGGTCATAGCTTCTTATCCAGTCCACCATTCTGTGTCTTTTTAGTGGTGCATTTAGTCCATTAACATTCAGGCTGATTATTGAAATGTAATTGTTTATGGTTGTCATGAAGTTCTTGTAAAGTTTTTTCTTTGCTTGTTTTCTTTTGGGTTTGGGATTAATGTAAGTGTATGTCTTCAAGTTTCTTGTTGCACTTTATTCTCTGTTGGTTCTGTGCTCTGCTGTTAACTTGGGAAGTGTGTGGTCATTTTCTTTCCTTCTTCTGTACTTAATACCTTTTAAAGTGTCTCTTGTAGAGCTGGTCTGGAAGCTGCATAATGTCTTAGGGATTGGATGTCTGGAAAATATTTCAATTCTCCATCACTGATGAAACTGAGTTTGGCTGGATAGGAAATCCTTGGTTGAAATTTGTTATCTTTGAGGACATTGACTATAGGGCTCCAATCCCTTCTTGCTTGTAGTGTTTCTGTCGGTAGGTCTGCTGCTATTCTGATTGATTTTCCCTAGTAGGTAGTCTGACCTTTCTCTCTTGCTGCCTTTAGGATTTTTTTCTTTTGTGCCTACTTTGTGTAGGTGAGTTACTATGTGTCTAGGGTTTGTCTTCTCATTTGATGTCTTGTGGGTGTTCTCTGTATCTCTTGTGCTTGGCTGGTCACATCTCTGGCAAGATGGGGAAAGTTTTCTTGGATTACCTCCTGGAACACTTGCTTCCAGTTGTTCTCCATTTCCCTTTCTTATTCTAGGATACCAATCAGGCATAGGTTCGGCCTCTTGATATAATTGCACATCTCTTGTAGGCTTTGTTCTTTCTTTCTGAGTTTTCTTTCTATGTTTTTTATAGATTGGGTTAATTCTATGTTTTGGTCTTCAAGTTCTGAGACTCTTTCTTCAGCTAGATTAATTCTGCTTTCCATGCTTGTTATCTGGTTATTTATTTCCTGGATGAAATTTTTTATTGCCAAAATCTCTGTTACAAGTTCTTTCAGTTTGCATCTTGCCTTTCTTGAGTTTATTCACTCTTTCCATCCATTCCCTAATCCCTGTTGTATTCTGGAGCCAGGGTTGTTTTTGACTTCCATTGTTTGGGCACTAAGGTCTGATTTTTCAGGAGTTTTGTCTTTAGTACACTTGAAATTGCCTGAGGTATTCCTTTGGTTTTTCCTCATTTGTGACAGATCTCTTGTTTTTCTCTGTAGTTCTGTTATTCAGTGTCAGTGGGAGAGGCTTTCTCTTCTGATGTCTGCTCAGTCCTCTATTCTTCCCTGATTCGGGCTCTGGATTTGTTATGTTTTGAAATAGGATGATGGACAGGAAGCTTTGCTATCTTTTGTAGTTTTTGAAATTTGAATAAAGTAGGGGATTGGGCACTAGGATTCAGAAACTACTAGCAAATCACAATGCCACTTCTTGTGGTATGTGTTTCCTGAGACCCACTCCCCACCACCACTCAATATGATGATGCAAAGCAGAAACCATTGCAAAAGAAATTGAACACACACACACACACACACACATACACACATACACACACACATAGACATACACACACAACCCAAAGCAAACTGGAATAACAACAAAGTGAAACAAAACAAACAACAGTAACAAAAAATCAAGAAAAATAAACACACACAATGCCTAGCACAAAGTGAATAAAGAAGAGAAACAGAAAGGCCGGCGGGGGGGG
>NW_007252997.1:43480-46033 GCF_000164805.1 Carlito syrichta | reverse complement strand
GGGGGGGGGGGGGGGGGGGGAGGTGAGGGAGGAATTTAGGTTGAACCCTCACACATATATTTACTCACACCTTAAACTATAAAAAATGAAAATAGAAAAACACAGAAGAACAAAAGAGCAAAAGCCAACAATAACAACAAAACAGAAAGATTAACTCTCAGTCACATACACACATAAACAGAAAATGACAAATAGAAGAAGGAAACAGAAAAAGAAAAGAAAAAATTTTTGGAGGATGCAGATCAAAACCTCACATTCATACACATTCATGCACAAAGAAAAAGTACTTAAAAATAGACAAACAAACAGTCAAAAACTTTTACAACTTTTTTTAAAAATTGAAAAATAAAAAAAGCCTGCCCTCTTGTGGTAAGCTCTATAATTGTTCCTCTAATCAGGTCTCTCCTACAGGGACACCTCTTCCCCTCTCTCATTTTCTGAAGTAGGGAAGGAGAAGGGGCAGTGGAGATGGATGGGGCTGCGCTCTCCCTCCCATTCTGTATGATCAGAGATATCTCTGGTGGGGAGGCATGGGGATTGTCTCTTCTCCAGGTAAGTACTCTTGCAGGGGTGCCCCAGCCAGGCCTATCCTGGAATAGAGTTCTCCCATTGCGACTGACATCCAGGCTCTGCTTGGGTTTGTCCCTCTCAATCATGGCCCAGCTGTGTGGGTCTGATATTCAGAGGATTGCTGGGGTGGAGGGAGTTTGAGTCAACCCTGGGCTCACCACTGATCTCTTTGGAGTTATTCCTTCTCCTTTTTTGGCCACACCCTTTGTCCCATGTTGGATCAGGGTAGGAAGTGGGGTGCCTGGAACTCAGCATTTGTCAGATCCCTCTGAAGTTTGTGCTCTCAGGATAATTCCCTCTGGGCCACGATCAATCCCTGAGTAGTTGATCTGCCAGTCACAGAGATAGGGTCTGTTGCTCTGGGGTGAGCAAGTAGGAGCACTTTCCTGCCCCACCTTCAAGATGGTGGTTGGGTGTCTCTCCTGTCCTCTTCTGTGGGACCTTGGCTCTGGGCTCCCTCTGCACCCCCTGCTGCCAGCGTCCTGTGAGGCACTGAAGTGGTGAGGCAAAGCCAGGAGCCGGCAGCCTCTCTCCAATGCAGTGGTGAGGGAGACCCTGGAGCAATAGTTTCTCCTTGCTGCTTTTTCACAGGAAAACTTCTGCTGTTTGAAAAAAAACAATGGTGCTCAGCTTCTGTGACCTGGGAAGAGCCAGTGGTGAAGTAGAGAAGCTGCAGCACCGGGTATTGCACCAGGGGCCTAGCCACCTGCTCAGGAGCCCCCACTTGGACAGTCTGTCTCAGCATTTTCTTCCCAGGGAGGGTTTGTTGATTTTAAAAAAGAAAAAGAAAATAACACTAGGCTTCTGCATTCTGGGAGTCTCAAGGATTCAAGCCCAGCAGCTGTGGCAACAGCCACTGCACCAAGAGGGCCCTGGCCACAAGCTCTCTAGCCCTCACTCGTACACCCACTTGCTCACCAACTCATACACACAATTTTCCATGCACTCACTCACTCACATGGTGACTTGCATAGTCTGACTGGCTCAGCCGCCATGTCCCCGGACCTCTCCAACAAATGCTTTTTGAAGGGTTTTATGTGCCTGACTATGTTTTATGCACTAAGGATAGAGCAATGAAGAAAACAGTCAACACTCTGTCTTCATGTTATATATTTGGATTAGTAAACAAAACGATCAATCAATAGAGAACATAAAATATACTGTGGATTCATGCACATGACACATGGAAAAACAAACTGGATAAAGGATACATGATTAGGAATTATTATCTGCTTGTAATGTATATTCAAATAAAAACATCAAAAGACCTGGCAAATATACCACAGTTTATAATAACCACTTGAAAGATTTAGAAAAGGCACTTTATACTAATATATATTTACTATAAATAAATTCCTAATTCATGATTCAGTAAGATTAGGGAAAAAGTAGTATCTTTACAGCAAAAATAAGGAAATGGATGGAGGTAACAATCTGAAATTAGTGACATCTGCATTGAGACAAGACTTATATTTACATATAAGTTTATAATTTGCTTCTGGAAATCCTAAGATACTGTTCCGAATTGTCAATTTCATGGTTAAGACTTTTTTTAGCTGTATAAAGTAAAGTAATATCTGTACTTAGATATATATTTGTATAGCATAAAGAGGCTGGGTGAAAGTAACTTTACTTCAAATTGTTGCATTTGATAATTTAGTTGTTAATTCTCCCATTAACAAGTAATGCACTTAAACGTGCTCAAAATCAATTTGCCTAATAAAATTTTCATAATGAAAAATGCAAAACTCTTTTTTCTTATAAATTACAATTAATTTATTATTTAATAGACAACATTCTCATAATTTATATTTTATAGAGAGTAACTTTAGTCCTGAAATTAATTTTTTTTTTTTTTTTAGTTGGAGTCTCACTCTGTCACCCAGACTGAAGTGCAGTGGCCGCTCCCGGCCACCGCAGCCTCAACTTGCTGGGCTCCGGCGATCCTTCTGCCTCAGCCTTCCAAGTAGCTGGAACTACAGG
>NW_007252997.1:10969-43410 GCF_000164805.1 Carlito syrichta | reverse complement strand
GGCAATCCACTCACCTCAGCCTCCCAAAAGTGCAGGATTACAGGCTGAGCCACCGAGCCTGGCTTGCAATTAAATTTTAAAGGGCTTTTAAAAATTAAAATAATGGCTCAGTGTGGTGGTTCATGCCTGTAATCTCAGCACTTCAGGAGGCTAAGGCAAGAGGATTGCTTGAGCCCAGGAATTCGAGACCAGCCTAGGAACATAGCAAGAACTCATCTCAAAAAGAAAAAGAAATAATAAAAATTAAAATATTGACTATGAACCTTAAAAGACAATTTAAAATGTCCATCTGTTGACAGGATACAAACACAAAAGTCTTCATCTTAGAGATGCTCATTTTGTCTGAATAGTTCAAGCAAATTATCTTCTGTTTTTCTCCCATGTAAGCTATGGGATATCCAGATCTCTTGAGGGAATTATGTTTTTCATTAATTTATTTCTCCTTTTTTCTAACAGGTTTCCAACTGCTACAGAATAAATCAACTCATTTTCTTCTTTCCTAACTTGTCTTATTTTATCATCCTTTAGCACACATTCCTTCATCAAAGCTAACCTTATAGTTGTATAAGCCCTCTAACATTATCTCAACAGTTCACTGTGATTTTATATTCACAATTTACCCGTGAATTCTTCATCACTTAACATAACTTATTGTTAAGGACATATCCAATGGGCACCATGTTAATTTTCTAACTGACCACCCCTATTTCTTTGTTGTATTCCTAGTTACAGTATTCTTAGCTCATACTATCGCTGTCTCTGAGACTCTTATCAGACTGGGAGGGACCCACAGCAGAGACCAGTAACAGATCACAGCTGTCCTCCAAGGACAGCTTCTAGTTCAAAGATCTGATAGCAGTAAGAGGCCCGTTTTCTTAATCATGCATTCTGAAGAGCTGATGGAAAGTTTGTTTTGCCTTCATTCTTAAAGGATAATTTCAGTGTGCATAATTTTGTGTTATGACAATTTCTGTCTTATCCATGTACTATATCTGTACTTACCTATATATATATATGTATATATATTAGAACAGATCATGCTGCCCTGGGAGACACAGGATTGCCACGCTCATGTATTTGAGCCTTTCTTCGTTATCCTGTGCATTTCCTCTCTATACACATGAAAAAGAAAAGCTGTGCAGAATTCTTAGAAACCAGCCCCCGTCAAACCGCTCAACTTCCTCTGCACATAACTACCTCTTCCACAGGGTCTCTTTCTTCATTTTCCTTCCCAGATCTGAGACAGAAAGAAAGGCACCTGCTCTGATGTGACTCTGGCCCAGTTGCATATCACAGAACTTTCTCTTGAGGTTTCCACACTTCAGCATCATGTTTCCATTTTTTGATGATCAACTCCTTGAGCTCAAAATTTGCAGTTCTAAAATTTGTAACTTCCTTCTTAATCCCCCAAAGTCTTCTTCAATTTCAATTTCTTGTTCCCATTTAGTTTTTTTTTTTTTTTGGTATCGTTCTCAAAGGGAAAATGCCACTTAGTACCTTGTCTAGGAAAAAATAAGTTGACTTTAGTGTAGCTGAAAATGGTCTCTTTATTTTTACATTTGTTTTATATATGCTTACCAAAAAATATTTTCTTACTTCTTTTAAAAAAAATTATGACAACATTTTATTTTATTTTACTTTATTTTATTATACAGATGTGGAGTACAAGTCAGGATTAGGTACATACATAAGTAATGTATGTGCAGGTGACGTTTGGGCCTCCAACTGATCCTCATTTTCCCTGGTTTAGGATCAGGTACACTATGTGTTGTTGTTATGTGCCCCCCATTTCCTCCCTCCCCTCGCAGTGTCTCACAACTGCTGGTCTCTCCCTTGTGCTATTGTGATTAATGTTCAGGTCCCACTTATGAGTGAGACCATGTGGTGTTGAGTTCTTTGTTTCAGGAATAGATTGCTAAGAATGATTGTCTCCAATTCCATCCAATTTTCTGAGAAGTAGATGACTTTGTCCTTTTTGGATGCATAATCCATCGTGTATATGTACCATATTTTCTTTATCCAGTCTACTTTTGATGGGTAGTAGGGTTGGTTCCATGTTTTTCCTATTGTGAATAGTGCAGCAATAAACATGCGTGTACAAGTATCTTTTTTATAGAACAATTTTTGAGCCTCTGGGTATATTCCCAAGAGAGTGCTTTTACATCTTATTAGCAGTGTAATTTCACTGTTTTTCAGGAACATAAAAAATCTACATTTTTGTTCAAACAATACCTTCATAATCCACTTGGAAAGGGAAAGTTTCACTCACCAGTGAGACTGTATTTGTTTTGCTGAATGATATGTGCAAACAGAAGTCCAGGTCTAATTGGTGAGGACAGTAATTTTTTATGAAGGGAGATTAGAGGTATAGAGAAATAAAAGAAGTAAGGTAGGAAAGGCCTAAAAAAAAAGAAATTCTGGAAAAGAACAAAGAGAGCTAAGATGGATCATTATGAAATTCTGCTATACCATCTGCAAACAAATTATCTTCTTCAGCTCCCATGGAATATCCAGAATATTATTTTCAGCTGTGTTTTAGAAATTTTGCTTGGGGAAGGAGATAAAATTATGGCCAGATGAGCTTTAAGGTTGGCATGGGGTGAAAGATGTGTTTTCACATGTAAAGCCTGCTGCATCTGAGTAAAAAGAATGAGGGAGGATGGAGAAGGTATATTTCCTCATCAGTATGGCAGAGTAAAAGTTGTCAGAATAAAAATGCAGCATTTATGACAAACCCTAACAAGAGTAAAGAAATACAGAGAGCAGGCTCAGTTGCTCAGCCTGTAATCCCACGCTTTGGGAGGCTGAGGTGAGTGGATTGCCTAAGCCTGAGGGTTCGAGACCCGCCTGGGCAACTTGGCGAGACCTCATCTCTACAATAAATAAAAAATCAGCCGGGCATGGTAGTGCGTGCCTGTAATTTCAGCTACTCGGAAGGCTGAGGTGGAAGGATCGCCAGAGCCCAGCAGGTCGAGGCTGTGGTGGCCGGGAGCGGCCACTGCACTCCAGTCTGGAGGACAGAGTGAGACTCCAACTCAAAAAAACAAAAGAAAAGAAATACAGACATAAGGTTAAGATAGGAGGACCCTCATGGCCACATGCCAATGACAAGAACTATTACAAAGAATTCCTGAAGAGCTCGTGTTTTTGCCTGAAACAAGAACTTTGCTAAGGAATTTTCAAACTGAAGCTTGCTACACAAGTGACAAAGACAGCTAGCTGGATACACAAGAACACTTGCTTGACACACCATTTCAACTGATAAACTGGCATCAATTTCTGCAATAAGGTCCTATAGCCGATGTTGTCTTGATCTCAAAATAATTTACATGTACTCCTTATGTCTTTAAAATCTTCCCCTTGCCTCAACCTCTTTGGATATGCTTATGGTTTCTAGGGTCTGCATATCCTAGGTTTGCAAGTCCCCTGCACACTCCCATATTAACTTCCAGTCTTTGGCGAATTTATCTTCTTTTATGAGCTGGGGTGACAAATTTAGAGTTAGAAATAGATCCTAAAGCAAGATCACCTTTAGAAGGAAACTGGTGTGCAGAACTCACATGAACCTTTGAACTACCTGATTTCACGATAACTTTTTCTGCCCTGGTGAATCTGACCTCAGGCCTAGTTTCCCTTTTTAAAATAAAAACATTTTCTCAGAATCTGATATGATAAAGCCACATTATTAAAGGACCTTCCATCACTTTGGGGACTATAATAAATATTTTGTCTCCTCTGGCAGTCATTTATTAAATAAAGACATTACATCTTTCTGGTGAGAATACTCTTCAGATTTGTATGCAGCAGGTAATTCATTTATCTTTGCTCTGGAAAGATTAATAAAAAATCTAATGTGATCCTCAAATTCTAAAGGCCTACTAGTATAACCTTTCTTTATGCTCTCCAGGCAGCTATATTATGGCTCACTTTTGTGCACAATTTTAAACTGATCATCAAATTACATCAAGATAAATTAAGAGCTCAGTGACCATTATTTAAATTTGATTTTCTTAGAACTGAGTAATAATCATACTTTATTTGTCTGTATGATATGGGGGCATGTAGAGGTTTATAACCTCTTATTTTTTTCCTGATTACTCTGTTTTTGCTGAATTTTATGCTTATATTAAGATAAATAATCAGTAATCCTAGTCTTCAAAATTAAAATATAAAAGAGAAATATGTTGTTACAAATTTCAAAGACTCTTTGGAGATTTTTTTGACATTACAATGAAGTGTCAATATCTGATGAATTAATCCCTTATTGCATTGGAGACTGAAAAAAAAAAATTTTAAGGATGAAAGAAGCTTTTTAAAAAATAATATGCTTTATCCAAAATTTAGTTCACAACCTTGACAAAATTACCTATTGAAGGCAAATGTAAAAATATAAAATTCCTCTTCACAAATGTTAGTAAAAAGCTTTGAGCATCTGAACTGATAACCCTAACTTGTGCTGTTATGTCAGAAAAAATATTTTGAATCAAGTATGTCAGTTTATACTATTGTATTTTACTGTCTCATGACTAAAATTTTAAAATGAATGCTCAAAGATCCTTGTGTTATTTATGTGTGTTTTTAACTACATATATGTACTATGTTTTATCTACCTGATGAAATCTGATATAATCAGACAAAATACCTTAAGAAATTCTATTCAAATTAACAAATAAACATTCAGATAAATTAATACTGTAAATTAAAATATACAGTAATTCACCTAAATGCTTTTTAGTTGAAATGACAAGTACTTTTTTATTTTAATGGATTAATAAAATAAAAATACAGGTATATTCAGAATTGTTTACATAATTTTTTTGCCTAGGTTTGGTGGTGAGATGGGTTTGTATTTGTCTTTGATACGTGTTTTAAGATCATGAAATGTAAATTCCAACCAAGTGTACAATGATCTTTGTGTAACATTTTAATAAACCTAATTTAATATTGTTGGTTCAGTGAAGCAAGCTGTATTTTTTTAGCTATTGGCAATATGTATATATATACTTAACTTTGAACATCTTCCTTAGGTGAACCCCTGATATACATAGTCCCTAAAAATGGATAACAGTGAAATGAATTAAAATTATGTCTAGTTGTCTAATATCTCAGTCTTCATAATCAATCTAGGCATAATTATTCAAATAAATGCATTGTGCAAATATAAATGCGTTAGATGTTTATAAATAGTAGTTTTATATGACATATTAAAATTATGGTATATTGAGCTAAGTAATGGATATTCATATTCTTAAGATAAAATACTAAGCACAAATTGTTGAACATGGAGTTTAAATTTATCTAATTTTGCCTCCTTATTACAAAGGAACAAGTATATATAGGGTTCTATTAACAAATACATCCTCTTCCATATTAAAAGACTGTTCTATGAGAAAGCACAAGCTTCTAATAATTATAACATGTGTATTCCTAAGCTGTTGGTATATAACAAAAAGTTCAAAATTGTTTTCTTCCTAGGTTTTTCATTATAAACACAGGGTACTAAGAGTTATAAATCCTTATTAGTATGTGTAGTTTTGTATACATAATCTATAAGAAGTAAGATGTGCTATTGGTAAAAAAATGTTTTAAAGGCATGAAAATATAAATATATTTTTATTTAAAAAGAATAATTTTATCTAAATTTGGAATTTAAAGATCATTTTAAAAAGTACGTTTAGATAAAAAGGAGAGACAGGAAACAGTAATTTCAAGAGAAAGATTTACAAAGGAACTTATGAGGATGCATTTTTTTGGCAAAGAAAGTCTAAATAGCGAAGGATATATATGTGTCAGTGTTAGTATGTTATTGAGAACAGAATTTTTGTGTGTCTTTAATGATAAAAGGAAAGAAAAATAAATTTTATCTTATGGTATCTTATTGATTGTTCTTATATGAAAAGAGAAAATAGAGAAAAGCTACAGGTTTGAGAAAGTGGTAAACTGAGCAACTTTAGAAGGTCTGAGTAAGTTGCAAAAGGTTTGTGAAAAATAAGTCTTGTAAAGGGAACTTGGTGTGTAATCAAATTGTCTAAAATTAGAAGGGAATTGTTTATACGTTTTTATAAAGACTGATCTTTAAAATCTAAAGTACACTGACGCAAAACTAAATTTTTACATCCTTTGTTAAAATAGCAAGATTTTTAAGAGTATTCATTGGTCTTAAAAAATATAGGAGACGTTTTCTCCTTCTATATTTTGCCTAGGAATAAAGATTTTATGTTTTATCAAAGTAATTTCCTGTGCATCATGTTATCTTTACTAAGCTGTTTAATTGCATACGATAACTGATCTCTAATTATCAATCTTCTTAAGTGGGTGAATATTATATTACAGTCACATGTGTTCCCATTTTCATTAAGTGTTTTGAGCATTTTAAGATTTTTAACAAGCTTTCCTCAATATATAATCTGAAGTTAACTAACATTAGACTTTTTGACCTTGAACTGAGGAACATCCAATTGTCTTTAATGATGACTGTATCAATTTACATTTCCATCATCAGTGTATAAGGATTCTTTTTACTACATAAACCTTATCAACAATTCTCATATTTTGTCTTCTTGATAGTAACCATTGTCACAGGTATGATGTGATAACTCATTGTAGTTTGATTTACATTTTCCTGACAATTAGGGATGTTAAGCATTTATTCCCCTATACTTGTATTTGTATGTCTTCTTTTTATATTTCTTTTTTTAATTATAAAGATGTGGGGTACAATTCAGAGTTAGGTATACAAACATTGATTATGCAGGTACCCTTGTCGATGAGGTATGCTCCCCTCCCCTAGCAGTTTCCCTCAACTGTCAATCCCACCCCCATCCCCTGACAGTTTCCCATTACTGCCAAATGCTTTCTCATAGTATTATAATTGTTCAAGGTATATTTATGAATGAGAACATATGGTACTTTGTTCTTTGTTTCTTTGATAGATCACTGAGTATGATCGACTCCAAATTCATCCAAGGTGTTGTGAAGTCCATATATTTGTCCTTCTTTTTGGCTGCATAATATTCCATTGTGTATATGTATCACATTTTCTTTATCCAGTCCAGCTTCAATGGGCAACACGGTTGGTTCCATGTTTTTGCTATTGTGAATAGAGCGGCAACAAATATATGTGTGCAGGTATCTTTTTTGTAGAATGATTTGAGTTCCTCCAGGTATATTCCCAATAGGAGAATTGCTGGGTCATATGGAAGGTCAATTTCTAGTTCTTTCAGAAATCACCATACTGTCTTCCAAAGAGGTTGCACTAGTTTGCATTCCCATCTGCAGTATCAAAGTGTTCCTTTTTCTCCACATCCTCGCCAGCATCTGTTGTTGTTTGTATTATTAATTATGGCCATTCTAGTTGGGGTTAGGTGGTACTTCAATGTGGTTTTGATTTGCATTTCTCTGATGATGAGTGAGGCTGAGCACTTTTTCATGTGTCTGTTGGCTGCCTGTATATCTTCTTCCGAGAAGTGTCTATTCATGTCTTCTGCCCACTTTTTATTATTTATTTTATTTTTTATTTTTATCTATTTATTTTTTTGAGTTATAGCCTCACTCTGTCACCCAGACTGGAGTGCAGTGGCATGCTCCTGGCCACCGTAGCCTCGACCTGCTGGGCTCTGTCCATCCTTCTGCTCAGCCTTCCAAGTAGCTGGAACTACAGGCGTGCGCTACCATGCCCAGCTAATTTTTTGATTTATTGTAGAGATGGGGTCTTCTTGCTAAGTTGCCCAGGCGGGTCTCGAACCCGCGGGCTCAGGCAATCCATTCACCTCAGGCTTCCAAAGCGAGGCACCGAGCCTGGCCTTGTGCCCAGTTTTTAAAGGGGCTGTTTGTTTTTTTTCCTTTCGGTGCATTTAA
Organism: Carlito syrichta; assembly: GCF_000164805.1. Lineage (NCBI taxonomy): Eukaryota > Metazoa > Chordata > Mammalia > Primates > Tarsiidae > Carlito > Carlito syrichta. The sequence continues at coordinate 35,553 of NW_007252997.1, read as the reverse complement.
GTTCCTTGTAGATCCTAGATGTTAGTCCTTTGTCACATATACAGTTGGCAAATATTATTTTCCTATCTGTGGGCCGTCTCCCTGCTCTCTTGATTGTTTCATTTATTTTGCAGAAGCTCATTAGTTTGATGAGGTCCCACTTGTCTATAATCATTTCTTAAGGTATTGGCTTTTAGGGTTCTGAATAGGAATTGGTTGCCAGTTCCAATTTCCATAAGGCTGTCTCTTGCATGTTCTATGATTCTTAAAGTTTGAGGTTTTACATTTAGGTCTTTGATCCATTTAGAGTTAATTTTTGTGTATGGTGATAGGTAGGGGTCCTGTTTCAATGTTCTGCATGTGGTCTGCCAGTTTTCCCTGCACCATTTACTAGATAGGTTCTTCTCTCCACATTGGTTGTTGTTGGAGGCTTTGTCAAAGATGAGTTGGTTGAGGAAAATGTTATATAAATTCCTCACCTTCAGAGAGCACAAGGCTGAGGAAGACATTCATTCATTTAGTAGATATTTGCTATAATCATGGAAGTAAGTCTCGAAAATATTAGAGGAAAAATACTTCTCAAAAGTGAGGAGGAAAAGAAACCGAGAAACCAGACCAATATATAAATTGTATCTTTGATGATCAATCAATAGGAATGATGTCAGGATTGAATAAGAAGAGAGATTTTTTGAAGGTAAAGAAGTGTAAGAGGAATATTATAACTCTGCATGTGGAAGGGAGCTGAGCTCTAAAAGAGAATGGAGAGAAATCATTTGGAAGCAGCAGAGAGGAGCCAGGAGGGGGAGGAACACCGTCAAATAATATATAGACACAGATAATTGTGTCTCTTGATGTACATGTAAAACAACCTGGGTTTCATTCTGCACTATTCTCATTTTGAAAGTCATGGCCCCTGAACAACAAGAAATAGACCATGATGAGTGGAATTTGTCTATATTGCAGAACTCAGGAAACCTAAATTGTGTTGGACACTCAAAATATGGGCATATTTTGCTCCAGTTGCCAGTGATACCTTGAGAGGAGTTTAAGCAGTCAGTATGTAAACACAACTATAAAAGAAAGGAAATATAATCAATCAATAGTGGATTGCAGGTGTTGTTTTTCCTAATGATTTCTTATACCAGATTTCCTATGTGGATGCCTTACTGCTTTCTGTCTTTGCCATGCCACAATCTCTCCTAGTTCTGTTGAAAGGGAGGATCATTGAAGGCTTTCCTCAGAACTACTGGGAACTTGAGAGGAAGGGAAGCCCCAGAGTTTCTGCAAAGGGAGGGGAAGTTCTGCAGCGCTGTGTCTATGCTGCTGGAGCAGAGATACAGGGCTGAGTCCTCAGGTTCTGTGGGCTGGATCTTCAGAGAGGAGAATGAGGCATTAGACATCTCAGCTGAGAACCGAGTCTTGGGCATCACTCCATCATCCACAGGAGACTGGCTGCGGAAGTAAATCAGCAGCTCTAGTCCCTGCACCAAGGTCTGTCTGTACCAGTAAAGTGCACTGTGGCCTGAACTTGGTTCACATTCCAGAGTCACTGCTTGTCCCTTCTCTGTGACCTTGTGCCTCGGTGTTTGGTTGACCCCAGCATCTGTGTGCTCTATAAAAGAAGACAGAATTGGAGGACAGAAAAGGAAAATATAAGGAGTCATCAATACAGAAGCCCAACATGACGATGCTAAATATTCTGAGGACTCACTTGCTACCATGATACAAATGGCCATAAAGCAGAAGATCCAGGTGTCCATGGCACGTTGAGGGCTGATACAGAACATTCCAGACCAGGGCCCTTGTTAGCATAAGCAGAGAAAGACATTTTGGAATGTTTCATCTCCACAAGATGCATCTGCCCATGACATCACAGAATGAGCCACCGCCCACAACTTGAAAGCTCCCTCAGAGAAGGCTGCATCTTTAAGAGATGAGTCAGGCAGGACAGAACTCAGTTATAAATGACTTGAGTTACAGACTGACACACACAGAGGCTCCTGTGTTTCAATATTATGAATTCAAAAGCGCCTTCTCTGTTGTATCTCTTACCTAGTAACCTGCCAATTTTTACAGTAGCAATAGTAATCAAATGCCTTGTAGTATCCATCGGACTCACGGGAGAAAGATGCAGAAGCTAGATAAAAAATACAAGTAGAGACAGATGTACAATCACATAGAAAAAAAACTTGAAATCAGGTCAAAGAAAGCCTAAGCCAAAAACCTCCTTATCTCTGCCCAGACTTACTCACCTCCTTCCAGAGGACACACAGGAGTCTAAGCTGAGTGATGAAGTTAGAATTAGATTGTGACATATTTCTGCCGTGATCAAAAGTTTTGTGGGGAGAAAATCCTGTTATTCTGGTCTACCCCAGTACCTGCCTAATAAGTGAATGTGCTGAAGATGTCACTCTGATTGTAGCTACCTGAGAACAGGTGCTGTCCAAAGCAACATCTCTGTTTCTCCCTGTCCTACTGTCTACATTCAACAGGGCAGGTCGATTGGCCTGATTTGGTAGGGGCCTGGCTCTCTAAGGCTCTCCTGGCACACTAACTGCTTCTCTGGGTTCCACAACCCAGAATATGGTGCTGCACCATCCAAATGCTTGTGTCTCCACATCTTCAGCGACCTAAGGGGCATATCCACTGCAAACACACATGCCATTCAGAGTCCAATACAAAGCTCGATTTTCAGTAAAACCCTGCTCTGAACCAACGGAGGAAGAAAGGTTGGGTCTCTAATTCCTCCATTTCCAGCCCTATTTTAAGACATGTACAAATCAACTCTGAATCTAGGTTCAACTTCAGGATTCCCCTCAATGATCTTCCAGGGAGCTATCTTAACACCCTTCCATAGACTCTGGATGACAATGAACCCCCAGTGCCTCCTAGTGGCCAGTGACCCGTAGCAGACATGTGCTCTCTTGTCAGAACGTAAGGCAGACGTACGGGACATGTTAGATTTTAAGATTTGTGGGTGTTAGAAAGCCAATAAATAATATTAATGTGATTGCCTAACATGGAACAACCTGTGAGATGGAAATTGGAGAGAGACAGGTGGAGATAATGTCCAACTTCAATATTGATAAACAACAGGACTCAATTAGAAGATCAATAGTTTGGCCAACACAATCCTGAAACAGTATTTAATCTGTTATCTCTACCCTTTAAACTGTTCCCAAACTCTGTAAGGAAAGAATGTTCTACACTGATTTTAGTGCAGATTGAAAGGGATCTGCTTTCCTTCTCAGTTGTCGGGACGAAAGGAAGACAATGAAGAGAGACCAAACTAAGATGAAGAAAAGAGTAAATAAGATAACTAATTCCCCATTCTACAGAGAAGGTTTGGCAAGAAATAGAAAGATTACATGGGAGTATTACTTCAGGAAAGTATTTCCAAATGGAAAAAATGTCCAAGGAAACTGGATTAAAATGGGAAAGCATGATAGCCACATACAGCTATTTTCTCCAATTTTGAGCAATGCTTCTCAGGTATACCAAAAAACAACAGTAAAATATGTCACAGCAGTGCAGAAACTAAGTTAATTCATGTTCATTATATGTCCTGTTACCAAGTCTGAATATTCTCTCTCTGTTCTCATCTTGTCACATGATACCATGGAATATCAAAGCTCATGTAATAAAGGGAATGACAACATATAAATGCTTCAGTAATAAAATGCTGAAACCAAAGAAATGTCACAATTTGAGTCTTAATCTCCTTAAAGTATTTAAAAAGTATTTGTTTGCAATTAGAGATTAAGTATAATATCTTTTTACCATTGAAGTTAAATATCAAGTAAATCACAAAAAACTAACATTAAAATTCAAATAAAATTATAATTTTAAATAAAAGCCTTTAGACCTTAATTTCAGTAATTACAGAGGAGAGAACATAAATCACCTCTTCCGTTATTATCCAAGCAGTTAGGTTAAAAAATACTAACAAAAGCTCTAATTAATGTCCTAAACATATATGAGGAAGACCTTGGCTGGAATCTTGGTGAGGACAAGAGTCTGTGGAGGTGAGGGCTGTTATCTCTTTGCTGTTGGGGGCATTTGCTGATCTCCACTCAGAGTTCATGAAGCAGACTCACAGGTCAGGTGGTCAAGTTAAAGAACAGCATGAACCAAATATGACCATTGACAAATTCTAAAAGTGACAATGAGTAATAAGGAAACCTGTTCTGCAGGTGATCTAAGATATTCAAGCTTGAATTCTGATGCAGCAAGATTTTAGATTGTTTCAAAAGCACAATAAAATCATTTTTTTAGGAAGTTACATTCATCCCAGACCCAAACTTACTTCTACAACCATAACATCTAGCACAATGTCAAAGATAAACAGGTTTATAAGAATAGATATAAGCAGGGCTCGGTGGCTTAGCCTGTAATCCCGTGCTTTGGGAGGCTGAGGTGAGTGAATTGCCTGAGCCCGCGGGTTTGAGACCCACCTGGGCAACTGGTGAGACCTCATCTCTACAATAAATAAAAAAAATTAGCCTGGTGTGATAGCGCGCGCCTGTAATTCCAGCTATTTGGAAGGCTGAGGCGAAAGGATCGCCGGAGCCCAGCAGGTCGAGGCTGCCATGGCTGGGAGCGGCCACTGCAGTCTAGGTGACAGAGTGAGACTCTAATTAAAAAAAAAAGAATAAATATAAATGTCATGAAATACAAATATCACGACTGAGAAACAATACAAAAAATATAAATAAAGAATCTCCACAGGGATCTCAGAGGTAAAAATGATCAGATAGACTCAGAAGTAACTGTGTGTCCTATGTTCAAATAAATACAAGATAATCTCATAAAATGTTATGAAGGAATTACTAGCCATGACAAGGGACATAGCAGATTAGGAAAACAAAAACAAAAACAAAAATTCTTTCAAGGAGATGGTGGGTGGTGATGATCATTTGCTATGTTACTGCCAGTAATTTGAGACAAACCGACCTGACATGGCCTAGAATTATCTACTCTCCTTTCCTACATTCCCCTTGTATCAGCCTATAAGGATGATGGTCCAGAAAACAACATGAATGGGTTTGGTGTGGGGCTTGGTTGAATTTCTAATGTCTCCCTGATGTTCACTCAAGGTAGTTGTTCTCAATTTCTATGGTCTCTGAGTATTCAGGCTGACTCCTAATCTCCCCTATCCCCCTCCATGCAGACAAAAGATTCTCCACTCAGTGATTTGCTGCAGCTCAGGTTTCCTGCTGAACAGAAACCACCAACAACAGTGAGAAGATTCTCCATTTCATGTTCTACATTCCACCAGCCACTAACAACATCTATACAACAGATACTGGATGCTCAGACAAAGTTACACTTTTCTGGTAAACTCAACTTTTCAGGCAGCACTGAGGTCTGTTTCAAAAACATATGAACCCCATCTATCTCTGTGCCTCCTGATGGCCGATGGTTCAGAGTCACTGGGCTGAGGCCCTTCATTTATGACTCAGGGAGCCTGGTGTGTCTTCTTTCCTATCTTCAACAGTATCAGGACCATTATGGGACTTTGAGAAAAACTGGGTGAAATTATCCCAGCTCCATCTATTCCCACAGTCTTGCGAGAGTTCATCCTATGATTTTGATATGGTATGGCCCACAACTCACGTTGAAGCTTGGTCCTCTATGTAGCAGTGTTGCAAGGTAAAGCTACAGGGATACCTCGGGGTCATGAGGACGGATTCCTCATGAAAGATTAATGTTAGATGTCAAATAACATTCTCCAGGGCCTGGATTAGTCACCGCATAGTAGGGTGTTATGAAATGAGGTTCCTCCCAAAGAAGGCTCTTTTAACATATGCTTGCTCCTTCTTCTACTTCTGTGCCATGTGTAACACAGTTCAAAGCCCTCAAAGCGAAACCCTGCTGATGCCAGGGCCATGGTCTTGGACTTTCCAGGGTGCAGAATCATGAGCCAAATAAACCTCATTTCTTTATATGTTACCCAGCTCAGGGATTCTGTTATAGTAGCACAAAACAAATGCAGCCCGCCTCCCTATTACAAAAATACATAATGTCCACCTACAGCTTGAAAATGATTTTTTTTGCTGTTGCTATTGACATTCATTTGCCTTTGAAAGTTTTTGACCAACATGTAGAATGCTCAAAATTATTTGACACAGACAAAATGTTCTTGTGTATTTGCCAAATGTCCTCTTGGCATGCATTGCTAGCTACGTTTTGTGTTCATCTCAAAGATAATCAAGATGCTTTGTCTTCAAACTATAAATTCTCTTATCCTCTTTTGGAATTTAAAATTAAATAATAGCTAATCTCTTATGAAAAAATACAGTATAGGGTTAAAATAGACCTAATTTGTACATTTATTGTATGGTAATGATAGATTATTTTAAATATATTGAAAATAAAATAAGAAACACACACCATTAGACTGAAATAATGCTAAATAATGAAATAATGGTCTCATAAGGTTTTTTCTTCAAATTTTATTTAAAACTGACATCTATGGAAAAGTTGAAAGATTTATATTATATATTATAATATACATATTCTGTTTATAAAACAAACAGAATAATGAAATGTACATCTGTATATCAATTAACAATTTATGTCATTTGCTTTGTCTCTTTCTTTTTAATTTATCCTTAATTTCTGATATATTTTATCTTGAATGATTCAACATATCTCTTCAAAAAAAGTAACATTCTATTCCATAACCACAAATATTATTAAACTAAAAAAAATAGTATTCATATATTATCTAATATGTAATACACATTCAAATTTCTCCAGTTTTCACAAAGTGTCTTTTCATTTTGATTTGATTTTTTTTCCTTCAGGACAATATCAAAGATCATATATTTATTATGTTGTCCGATCTCTTCAATTACTTTTAAATTATGCATCTCCTCCACCCATTTATTATTTTTTCTGTTTGTTGTGATCATGGTTTTTTGAGGTGCCCAGGCCAGCTGACTGGTAAAATCAACCACATAGGAATATTCATATTATTGGAGGTTAATTATTTGGCAAATAACCACCCTAGATGTTGTATGTTTTCCATTGCATCTGTTCAATTATAAGAACATAAAATGTTATTTGTATACACTTTTGGCAATATGAAATTTGAGGTGACTGACACCAGATATCTCCATTGTGAAGAAGTGTCTCCATTGTGGTTAAGTAGTAATGAGTGGAGTGATATTTTATTTATTTATTTATATTTTTTTGAGCCAAGGTCTTATTCTGGTGACCAAGCTGGAGTACGGTGGCATGATCATGGTTCACCACAGCCAATACCTCTTAGGCTCAGGCGATCCTCCTGTCTCAGCCCCCTTAGTAAGTAGGACTACAGGCACATGCCAACATGCCAAGATAATTTTTTGATTCTCTGTAGAGATGAGGTCTTGCTATGTTGCCAAGGCTGGCCTTGAGCACCTGGGCTTAAGTAATCTTCCTGTTTTGGTCTTCCAAAGTCCTGGGATTACAGATGTGAGCCACTGCACCTCGTCAATACTTTATTAAACACTAGAGAATATATACAAATTGACAATAAGCACATGAAAAGATACTTAAATCTTCAGTCATGAGGGAAATGCAAACCAAAACCACAATGAGATATCATGTCACACTTACCAAGATAGTAACGATGATGATGATGATGATAATGATAATAATAACAACAACAACAACAACAACAATAATAATAGAAACAGGAAGCAAAAAGTTCTGGCAATACTTTGGAGAAACTAGAACCCGTGCATTACTAGTGGGAAACTAGAATTGTGCACCTGCAACAAAAACACATTTTAGCCAGTAATCAAAAGGATAAACAGAATTATCATTACTTAATATCATTAAATTATACTTTAAAAAATAACCACATTTTTTGAATGATAAAAAGATTACCTTCATTCTAGCAAAAATATTGACAGTGGAATTCTTATGATTAAACCTAAAGACAGCCAGACTTGGTGGCTCAGCCTGTAATCCCGCGCCTTTGGAAGGCTGAGGTGAGTGGATTGCCTGAGCCCACGAGTTCGAGACCCACCTGGGCAGCGAGACCTCATCTCTACAATAAATCAAAAAATCAGCCGGGCATGGTAGCACATGCCTGTAATTCCGGCTACTTGGAAGGCTGAGGTGGAAGAATCGTCGGAGCCCAGCAGGTCGAGGCTGCGGTGGCCAGGAGTGGCCACTGCACTCCAGTCTAGGCGACAGAGTGAGAATCCAACTCAAAAAAAAAAGGTTAAAACCTAAAGACAAGAAAGTGAACCCAAGTGATTCAAATACATTAATAATTTTCCCAGAAATGCAGTTTGTCGAAATACATCCCACAATGAATTATCTGATGTGGTTGCACTTATCTTTTGAGGGGTTATATGGACAATTTTCATTAGTCCATATATAATACTCAAGTTTAGGACTGTCACTCTTTGAAAATTTTCCTGTCTAGTACTTTTGAAACCATAACTTTTTGTTTCAGGTTGCAATATTCTGATTGTAAGTAAATTTGAAAACCTATTCACATGTTGATTAGTAATTTGTGCTTATTTTTTGTTTGCCTTTTTAGAGTAAGTATTGTCATTTTTATTGGGATAGCCATGCTACAGAACACAAAAGAGAACAAATCTTAAAATCTCAGTGGTTTCACTCTATGGAATTTTTTTTGAGTTGTAGTCTCACTCTGTTGCCCAGACTGGAGTGCAGTGGCACACTCCTGGCCACTACAGCCTTGACCTGCTGGGCTCCGGCGATCCCTTTGCCTCAGCCTTCCGAGCAGCTGGAACTACAGGTGTGCACTGCCACACCTGGCTAATTTTTGATTTATTATTGTAGAGACAAGGTCACCAAGTTGCCTGGGTGAGTCTCGAACCTGCGGGCTCAGGCAATTCACTCACCTCGCCCTCCCAAAGTGCTGGAATTACAGGTTGAGCCACCAACCCCAGCCTGTTTTACTCCATGAAATCTTACTTCCCTTCACTACAAAGTTCAGTGTTGCATGAGCAGATTTCTTTGATGGTTGCCCACTAAATGATGATCTGGTAAGAAAGGCTGCTTCCATATTATAATTAGGCAATCTGTACTATATAGCTCCCAAGTCCATCAATGCATGGCAAAAGATAGTTGAAGGTTGTCTGGGCAAAAAGAGTTGACATAGCGGCTTGAAACTGCTTTGTGTTTAGAAAGTCCTGCTTGCAAGATTGGCCTTTGGCTGGCATCTCGGAACTTGGATGGTGAACAGCATCCTGAACTGATATAAAAAGCTTTTTCTGACTGAGAGGTCATTGTGCCTAGACTGGTGCTGCAAACAATATTGTGCTGAATACCAGATTTTTTCCTGGGGTATAAATTTTTGGTATGTGCTAGGCAGTGGGCGCCTACATGACCAGCCTCCATTAAAACTTCATGGGTGCCGAGTTATTAATGGTTTCCCTTCATAGAAATATTGCATGTGTCTTAATTTATTTTTGTTCTTTGGGGAAGAGTGAGCTCGGTGTCAATCTTCCTGAGAGGAAGAGAATATAAGGAAGCCTGCATGTGGACTCCTCTAGATTCTGCCTGTGTGTTTTTCTCCTATATCTGTTGCTGAATATTGCTATGACATTAAAAAAATCTTAGTCATGAGTGCAACTTTAGGCCATATACCAAAATCTCCAAACATGGGAGTATGTTAACTGACCCTCAACACAGTGCCATGGGATATTTGTAAAGCCTAGGCTTGGAAATGTCTTGCATTATTTTTACCTACATTCCATTACTCACAATCTAGTGACATGGTCTCAGCCCTCCAACTGCAAGTGAGTCCAGAAACCATGTAGGAAGCGGTGTCTGGTGAGTCTGAATGGTCTCTGTCACTGGAATCTCCAGCATTTGTGTGCCTTTTTCATGCCTTCTCCCAGGTCTCAAGTTAACTTTTCATTTTTTATGGTGTATTTTGAGAAACAATAATTTAAATTAATACTACTAAAGTTATAGATATCTTTTTTAACTCTCAATTTTTATATCTCCTCTAATAAAATCATCTCAAATACATGCTAATTTTTAAAAGTAATCTTTCTAGTAAGATTTGCTTTGCTTATTACAATTAAGAGCAAGCGTACCTAAAATATACTTTCATGTAAGAAATGAAGTAGAGACCTAGAAATAAGAGGCATATGCTCAGTGCAGAAGAAATAGCCCAAATAAAGGATCCTCAGGGTGGAAAACAACATGACGCATATGAAGAATAACTGATCAAGAGGAGCATGTCTGGAACACAGAGAATCAGGGGACATGTGTTGCAAGATGCTGATGGTGAGGTAGGGGAAGGGCAAATGATATGGGACCTTGTGGAGATATTGCCCCATAAAAGAAAGGCAGCCAGGAGCAGAGATCAGGGGTGAAGGCTTATGACTGAATTGAAGTGTAAGGGAGGGTGGGGAAGTCGCAGATGAAAAAATCACTATAGGCTACATGGGAAAGAAGAACATGGTGGTTTTGAGATTATTATCAAGGGAAGCATCAAGAATCTCACATAAAGATGGCCATTTCACTCTGCAATCCTAAGGAGAGAGAGCTGCGGAAGAGAGACTCAGGAAGCTACGAGTGTTGTAGTGACCTCCAGTCAGGCTGAGACTGGGGTAAGGATAGACCTCAGCACTAAGGTTTATATTGCCCCTGCTCTAAGGCCTTGAAGCTGGCAAGAGTTATGCGACTCCTATGGAGACCTGGACTTCCTAGGGCGGAGCCAGGATTTGTGAGCACAGGCAACTTCAGTTTTAAAATTATTCTTTATGTGCAGAGAAGAGATTGCCGTGCAGCACTGTGTATTCACTGCTGGCACAGAAATACACAGATGTCTGGGAGGAGATAGCAGACTCCAGAATGAGGAGGAAATCCTCTATGTTTGATCTGGTGACACTGTACCCATCAGGGACTTCTCCTTTTTCAGTGCTTTGAACATCATATGAATAATGGATCAGCCTCATCCCATGTCCTGGGTCTTGTCGATACCAGTACATATAGTCATGGCTCTGATTCTGGTAACATTCAGAATCACCTGCTTCCCATTCTCTATGACCTTGTATCTTGGAGTCTGAGTGATTCCAGCATTCATGTGTCCTATAATAGGGAACAACAAACGTTGATGTTGTCATCCCAAGAGAAAGGCTTGTATGGGGGCTGTGGGAATTTCAGGGAAGGAAACCCACCTGTGAATAGCTCTCACCTGCCCGCAGGAGACAAAGGGCCACACAGAGGAAGGGTCTGCTTCCTATTTCAGGTCCAGGAAGAACCTCTATCTTTCAGTCCTGCTTCAGGGGAAAATAACAACTTGGGTCCTCAGTGACTCAGTGATGTCACTGGCCCTGACAAATGCTTGAGCTGCAGAGCTGATGTGGCACACTCTTTCCCTTCCCCTCAGTAACAAGTCAGTTATGTAGAGAGAGTTGAACAGCTTAGAATGGAAAGGATTTACAGGTCTGTTTTTCAAGAAATCTTCTAATTCATAATTCTTTCTCTGATTTTAGTAATGGAATTTGTTCTTCTATGCATATTTTATTCTTATATAATAAAAGTCTTTATTTATATACTCCTTTAATTTTTGTGAATATTTCTGAGTCTAAGGAACATTTTCATAGCACTCTTGGTGACTTTTATGTCTTCTCTGCACAAAATTCAAATCCAAATTCTTTTACTTCTTTTTCCCTTTGCCTAACCTCTGTATACTTGTATGTCAACAGTGATTCCCTTGATTAAAGATACACCTGGCATTCAGAAAGCCTTCACAGTTTCAGAGTCAGAATCATTGCAATTAGAAGAGTTGTCTTGCATTGCCACATATCATTTGATAGGAGCTTCATCGTCTAAGCTCAGGCTTCTGTGTGTTCTTGTGGGTATGATTTCTCCTGTGCTGCAGATGAGACCATGAAGACTGCTTCACCTAAAGCCCCTAAGTGACTGTACTTCCTATGAAAAAGAGAGGAGGCTCATTAGGAATCTGGATGACTTATTCTCTCAGAAGTACGCATGTCTGGTACATATAGACTTTCAGGGAAGTGCTCTTTTTCATTCAAAAGATGTTGATCCCACCAAATGGCAGAATATTGATGAAGTCATAAATGTGCTATGGTGCAAAATTTATATCTAGTTGACAGCATTGCAAATTGTTATTTCATATACTGGCCATATCTCAGTGTGAGGCTTGCTTTCTGTAACTAACATTTTGATGTAACCCAGATGAGTAATTTCTACAATCATGCACCAGTGAGAAAGGAAAAAGAAGCAGAGACAAGCGGGAGGTCAATGAGTACTCACAAGGAAAGACTGTGGCTGGAGCCTGGAAAGTCCAGGAGGGGTTTCCCATCTATGCCAAGAAATCACCTGGTCCTAGGGGGCCAAGAGCCACATAGCAAAGGATGTCATTGCTCGTGTTTGGGTCAGGAAAGAAAAGAAAGCTTTCCAGTTTAAGACTCACATTATGGGGTAGGACCCATGTAATTGCAGAGCTCTGAGGATCATTCTCGAAATAAGATATGATCCAGTGTTAGTCAATCACTTCCCAAATAACATTGAAGACAATGTTAGTCTTCTCAACTACAACTTCTTTGCAGATATAAGCATCTACTAGGAATAGTTCCTTTGCATTTACTTTTAATATATTAATTATTAGTGAGTCACACTTTTCTTCTGTTGAAATAGCATATCTTAACTTGCATCTTTGTTTTCTGCACTGGTATTTTTTTTATATTGTTATTCCTCTTTATTATTAAGGAATGTGAGCCTTGTCCAAGGTCATAAACCCAATCAATGGTGAGGTGCCTGAAGTCAAAACCACCTGATGTCTACTACACAACACAACTGTTGCAATTATTGCAAGAAAAAAAAGAGATGATCACCCTCAGAATATTCCCACACCCCCAGCAAAAAGGCAATCCCCAATAAACTAGATCAATGATCCTAAGATTACAATCTTTCCAAACTTTATTTTTTATTTTCTCTTTTAATTTTTATTTTAAAATTGTGAGGTACAATTCAGGATTAGGTATACAAATATTCACTGTGAAGGTACCCCTGTTGATGAGGTGTGCCCCCTCTTTCCCAGGTAGATATCAACTACTTTCAATTCCACCTCCCCCAGCCCCCGCAGTTTCCCACTACTGTCAATTCTTTTCTTATAGTATTACAGTTGTTGCTGAAGGTCCACTTATGAGTGAGAACATATGCACTGGTATTTTCTAAGTACCTAGACAGTACCTATTATTGGCAAGTAACTTGAGGCAGATTTGCCACAAAGTCAATGAAGAATAACTTCAGGCCTTCTCGCCTGCAAAAGATCTCCCTAAGACATTGTAATTTGTAGTTATTTGCCAGAGCTCCCTAAAATTTTGTAAGCTTATTGCTCCACAAAGCCTGGATTTACCCTGAACCCGCACTCATTAAATATCTGTTGAATGAATGAAAAAATAAATGAATGGTTATCTGATGCTAGGCAGACCCTAAAAAATCTCTAAAATGTCAACAGAGTCTATTAAGTCACAAGTAAGTTCAGAGCTTTCAGCGAGCAGAGACCCTTGTGAGGTTGATGGAAGCTCAAAATAAGTCAAAATGAACTTAGAAAGGATGGTTCACAAATGTCATTATAAGACTTTTGAATGAACAGGTGACAGTATGAATAAAAGAAAAAGAAGTTTTTCCAGGGTCTTGAATGGTCACTTCATTCCATCATTGACACTACTTAGGCTATCTCTGATAAGGAGTCAGGTTCATGTAGTTTGTTTGGGAAGTGATTCCAGGAAGAAGAAGCAAGAAAGCAAGAAAAATAAAATTGGCAGGAACCAACCAGGATTTTTTTTAAAGTTTAATTTTGAGTCTATGCTCTGGTAACTGGAGATGGAATCCATGAGAAGCATACTGAATACCTCTTTAAATTGCTTATAGAAATGGACAGGCTAGAACTTTTCCTCCCTGCCCTGTCCTGCCAGATGAATCAGAACTTCTAGCTTCTTTATGTATAGGCCAATGGGGCCCACATATCACAGGAGGCCCTGAGAGTAGAAGCAGAGACTCCCAGCATGCTCCTGAGAGGGGTGCTGTCAGCAGGAAGTCTGGACTTACAGCCAACTGTCCACTGCAGTAAGCCTGAAATCAGAGATGGGTGGGAACATGATGGAGGGCACTAGGGACTCCTTGACCATGGTCTCTTTTCAAATGAAACTATCACGTTTTCTGTCAGTTCTTTTTCAATCATCAATTACTCTGAAGCCATAACTTTCTGGTAACACCACACCTTCTTGCACACCAGACTTAGTATCAGGCAGGAAGTGCTGTAAGATGTAACATTTTCATACTCCCTAAGAGATGACCTTTTATGTTAATTTCACATAATAAATTACTAGGCTACTTACTATGTTTGCATTTTAGATGACTTTGTGCCTGAAACAGAGGTGAATTAGGCCATAGTAATCCATGCCTGCCCTTGATCTCAGAATTGCATACATTTAATAATTGTGTTAGTCAAGTGATTTGTCAGAGTTAATAAGGACCTAAGATTTCTTGATTCTACACTTTTTGTTAGATTTTTAAAAACTGTACCTGTATACAATATATGCAAAGCATATTGACCCCAGTTGACAAATGAGAAAACTCAAACCAATTATATTTCTAGTTCCCAGTTCAAGAGGTCAGATTATGAATGACCCAGATCATCTTTCTCTTTAATGAACAAGAATTGTAGTTCGGAATTAATAGTATTTTTTTTGTATTTATTATCAAAGTTTATTGTTAGGGTCAGTTCCTATCTACTAAGGAGTACAATTATGTTTCAATATGTGCTATAAAAATTCTAGGGTAATAGCTGTTCTGCAAAATAGTTGTAATGGGGCTCTGTTAGGCATAGATCATAATTAAGTCAGTGGAACAATGAGCCCAGAAGAACCCTGACAGTAGAGCCATCATTCTAGGAAAGTTCCAGTGCTATGCAACCTGTAAGACATCATCTCTCAGCTGACGATGAGACTCATGGAGGTGTTGGTGGAGTGAAATAGGAGGTAAACCCATTTTCTACTCTTCTTGGTAGGGTATCTATGGCTCCAAGGCAGGAACCCAAAATTAGGTCTTATAAAATCTCTTAAGCTCCCAAAGCAAGAAAAGCAAGACATAAAGAAGAAAGGACCATTACCTATAACAGTGGATGAAAAATTAGGTAGAATTAGAAGGAATGGAAACATCTGGAATGGAAAGCAGCTGGATTTACGATGCCATTTGAGATGACCAAGAATACAGTACAGGTAAAACCAAATGGGGAAATAATTCAAGTGTTGACAGTCATTCAGATACTAGAGGTTAAGTGAGGAAAACTGGTTTAAGAAGATCAGAAAGGTGAGTCACTGACAGAAAAATCAGTACCTGAGTAGAAATAGGTATTTTGAGATGCCAAGAACAGTTTAACATACAGGCAAGCTGAGTACAGGAAGGAAAGATGGTTATGGCAGCCTGTTATCCAGATCTGATATTGGAATGACATTTCTAGCAATGGCTTTGTCTAGGAGGTTCTGGCCTAGATAGCTTTGAAGGAATGTTTTCATAACACTCGACTTCTGTGGGAATGCAAATCACTATGGTGTAAAAACTCAATGACCTTCTATCTATTCCTGCAGGGCAGATTAAAAGTCTAGAAACAGCTGTGGCAAAAGGTCCAAACCCTCCCTCTGCCCTGTGATAAAAATATTAAAGAAATTAGCAAAACAAGTATCAGATGAGTCAGTGGGCCTTGTACCATGTTAACATCAGGTAATTTATAATGACTTCTTCTGCAGGCAGCCTGAGAAGTAGAAGAGCTTGCATGCTAAGTTGTGTTCTATCATTAAATATAATAATGAAAAATATAGGGCCAATGAATGAGGTCCTAAAAAGGTCTAGCTGCTAACCAGATTGGAACGATAAATAAAACAACATACTTTATTTTAACCTATACCTTCCACACTAACCTAGTTTATCTATAGAAAAGCCATCTGCTGGCACCAGGCCAGTATGTCTTAATTTTGTTGTTATCATTAGTATCTCATTTTTCCAAAAGAGGAATTGTAAGTAGCAAGTGTATATAAGTGACACATTTCTACAAAGTCTTCTCTGTAGTTTTGACCTGTGTAGGGACAAGGTCTACTTTTGGAAGCATTCTCAAAGGTAGAATAAAACTTGAGGCTTTCTTCACAGAAGGGACAGCACTGGAGTTGTGCCCATATGATGAATCTATTGTTGGTGTTGAACAATTGTCTCTTCACCAGAAAATACCTTTGTTCATACATATTTACAGGTTTATTTTGATGAACAGATGGAGTAACTTCCAAAACAAGAAGTGAGTCAGAAACAGTTTCTTTTCCAGTCATGTCTCTAGTGAAATGAAGGCTCCTAGGTTTTTCTGACACATTGGGTGTGTGGCAGGGTGGACCATGTTCCAGGATGGGAAGCACAGACTGCTGTCCAGACTGAGGCTGATCAGAGCCCAGGGCCTCTTCCTGCTGTTGCCTGTGCACCCCACTTTCAGGAACCATCTTCTTGAGGCTGTACCTCCCCAGCTGTTTCAATCACAGTACCGTTTGCTGTACTTGGCATTCAGTTGCTCAGTTATGCCTTCAGCATCATATTCTTTTAGTAGTTCGCCTCCTCCTGGCAACTCACTCACAATTTCCCATAGGACATCATCTTCCTCCTCCAAGTTACTGGAGATGCGGCACTTCTTGAACCCCTGGACAATGGACTCACTTGAGATGCTATTCCACGTGACCATGACCCACTCCAGGAAGAGACCCAGGGGTGGCTTCTTGGCATTCCCGGTTGGGCTCAGGGCCAGGTTCCCAGCCAGAAACCATTTGGAGTACTGGGCCTGCACACTGTCATTCAGCGGTTTATAGACCACCACATCCAGGCACCTGGAGCTGTGAGGTCAGACCCCCAGGGAAGATCATGTCAGTGTTCATGCTCTCCATGGAGTTCTTCACAGAAGCCGTTCAAGATCAGCATCCCTTGCTGCTTGGGCACCGAGCCCGTCCTCTGTCCTCACGCTACTTCCAGCCAGTCCGGCATCAGGTCCTCAGTTATCCACCCGGACCGGTGACAGTGGATTTCCATGCCACTGGGGAATATCCCGGGAGGGATATACGTTCCTCTTAAAATGACATACGGAGGTAATTTCCTCCCATCAGCCAAGACCCCAAGCATTACTGTGATTTTTAGTTTTTCCCTGCGTGGCGTCTTCACCAAGACGGGCTTTTCACCCTGGTTGTCAACAGTCACCCGAGAGGGCACCTCTAAACAAATTGGCATCTCATCTTCATTCCCCATCAGAGCCACCTCGTAGTCGTGCGCCTTAGGCAGAGCCAGAATGCTCCGCTGGTAAGTGAGGAGCTTCTCAGGTCGTCTGGCAGGTGCTGAGGCACTGGCCCTTTATGTCTCAGAGACAGGTCACACCTTCTCATCATTCTTCGGCACCAACCCAAGCTTGCCTTGAATGCTTTCTCTGGAATGTTCATCTCCTGGGGGATTTGGCGAGCCTTCAGCCGCATAGCCTCCCTGGTGATGGAGTCCCCTTTGACCTGCATGTATCTGACGTATGCGGCCACACGCTGGTCCACCAGAGCAAACCTGCCATTCTTGGGGCCCCGGAATGCCCGCCTCATGGCATAGGCATTCTGGAACTGCGGCTTCACCTTGCGCCAGTCTATAACGTTTTTCTCCAACACCCCAAACTGCTTGGCAGCTTGGCAATTGGTGCTCTTGGCGTACTCTACCACCATGAGCTGGAAGCCTGCATCGCAACTGTGGCACATGCCCCGGCTGAACTGGAATTTTCCAGCTATGTCGTCAGCCGAGAGATCATACCCTGGCAAGCCCACTGCCATGTAGAAGGGGTACCCTTCACTCCCCTCGGGCAGCTCCGTGATGTCTCGAGGCAAACGGAGACCGAAGCTGTCTAGGTGCTGAGGCTGAGGAAACTGCGAGGTGGGGTTCACTGGGCTCGCCCACTCTGAAGGCTTCACATCAGACCCTTCATTTTTCGCAGTGTCTGCAAAGGTGTCGCCCTGGAGCTGCCTCTCGTCAGAATTCTGAGACTCCTCCTCCCCTTCCAGTCGGGTGATGATGTCTGGCTTAGGAAGTGGGAATTCCAGGGAAAAGACAGTTTCATAATTCATCCTCATGACTTCCCGGTAGAGGGCCTTTTGTTGCTCCGTCAAAACTTCTCACTCCTCATCGGAAACATACATGGCCACCTCATCAAACAGGGCCGGCACCCATCCGCCCTCTGAGCAGATCCGTACTTTCTGCATATCCCCCGGGGCCATCCTCCAGTTCCTGGCTCTGAATCTCTTCTTCCTCTACTTTCAGGGTCAAATTGAGAGGGCAGGTTGTGGGCTGCATCTCTGCCGGGCTGCGAGCGCGGCGCCGCCTGCTCCCCCGGGGACCCGCAACAAAGGCGGCGGCGGGTGCAGCCTCGGGCCCCGCCCCGCCGCGACCCAGCCGTTTCGGGGAGGCGCCGCCGCCCCCGCCCGCCCCCGCCGCGCACCCACCGCGGGGCCGAAAGAGCGGGCGCCGGGTGGGACGCGAGGCTGCGGCCGCTGTCACGGCGCCATCCTGTCCGCCGGTTTATGAGAAGGTATGACCTGTCTCTGAGACCTAAGGGTCATTTTTCATTTCCTTTCTTCACTTTTACTCTTTATCTTAGTCTATTCCTTTAAAAGGTATTTATCTTTCTTTTTTGATTGCTTTCAAAATCTTCTCTTTGTCATTCATGTTCTGCAATTTTAACATGGCATAATTATCTTACTTGGGAGTCATTTGAATTCTTGAAACTAAGGTTTTAGTTCTTTAATCTTTTCCAGAAAATTTTCAGCTAATATCCCTTACAATATTTTCTCATATATTTCTATTTTATTTTCTGAGACTTTGATGATATATATGAATAAATTGAAAATTCTAATAAAATATTAGATATGTTCCAATATATCAGAAATCTTCCACTTTTTTACCTCCATGTTCTTAAATTTTCTTTTCTATTACTCATTGGTTTCTTTATTAATATTCTTTTTTTTTTCTTTTTTTGAGTTGGAGTCTCACTCTCTTGCCTGGACTGAAGTGCAGTGGAATGCTCTGGGCCACCACAGACTCGACCTGCTGGGCTCTGGAGATCCTTCCGCCTCAGCCTTCCAAGTAGCCAGAACTACAGGTGCATGCTACCATGCCCGGCTAATTTTTGATTTATTGTAGAGATGACCCACCAAGTTGCCAGGGTGGGTCTTGAACCCGTGGGTTCAGGCAATCCACTTGCCTTGGCCTCCCAAAGTGCAGGGATTACAGGTTGAGCCACCAAGCGCGGCCTATTAATATTCTTAATAGTGGGAGTCTGACATTAATTCATGGAATTCCAGAGAGGCTTGGACTGAGAGTGAAGAAGTCAAGATCCTAGACCTTTTGCAAGTGTCTACAGGTTAATGCCCACATGCATGGTCAAGAATTATCTACTGGATTCTGGGCTTTCAAGATTCCTCATGTCAGAATGTGCTCTCAGTATATCCAAAATGTAGGCTCTAGAGTAGAATTTGGATTTTCTAACTATTTTTAATTATACACTCTCAATAAATTAGAGCCCATGAGCCCTGCAGTCATTTTTTTTGTTATTCCATTGGGAACATTTATATATGTTATATATATGTAGGTGTATGTGTGCTTCTATTTGTATATGTGTATAGAATATAAGACTTTCCTCTTTTGATGGGCCGCACAGTTGGTTCCTTGTTTTTGCTATTGTGAGCAATGCTGCAATAAACATACGTGTGCAAGTATCTTTTTCATAGAACGACCTGAGTTCTTCCAGGTATACTTGTAGGGGGATCAAATGTGGTACATATACACAATGAGATACTACACAGTTATAAAGAAGAACAAAATCATGAACTTCACAGCAACCTGGATGAAATTAGAATTTATAATAATGAGTGATCTGTCACAGAAACAAAGAGCTGAGTATCACATGTTCTCACTCAGAAGTGGACCTTGAACAACTACCATATTACTATGAGAAAAGGATTGAAAGTGGTGGGAGACTGCGGGGAGGTGGGTAGGAAGGTGGAGAGGTGGGATTGACAGTAGTCGATATCTGCCAGGGGAAGGGAGGGTCACACTTCATCGATAAGGGTTCTTGCCCAGTGAATATTTGTACACCTAGCCCTGAATTGTACCCCACAATTTAAAATAATAATAAAAAAAGAATATAAGACTTTCAAAAATCTGTAGATATCTTCTATTATTTCTTTCCCCCCCTAAACTCAAAACTTCATGAGTTGTATTTGTAGACTTTGCACTCATTCAGGTTAAAGACAATGCCATATTTCATGTTGGAAATTCCCATAGCAACTAACAAACTACCTTCTGCAAACAAATGCCCATATGCTTTCTCAACAAGTAAATGTTCTTTTATAAACCCGGAGAAGATTGCCTCAGGCACAGAGAGACTCATCATCTTGCAGATATTCTGAACCCTGAACTGGATAACTGAGAACTGAAATGTGGAAAACAGAGTCCTAGCAAGAGAGATTTGTTCTATCATTGGTTTGTTTAAGACTATTATGGAGCAATTTACTCAGTTTACTACTTAGTTCCAGCTTATTCAAAGTAATACTTTATAATGTTTTATGTTGAAATCATATGCTCTTTTTATGCATTAGGGAGGTCACATTAATCATAAATTAAACCTGCCTGGCTCGACCTGATCAAAAGACACAGCTCATTGCTGGCAAGACTAAGTTTCCAGAGGTTGTGGAATGTGGTGCAACAAGAAGGCTAGTATCTGAATGATTGACCCCGTTTTAGAAGATGCTAGAACCTGTGATATCCTGGGTACTCAGCTGATGTAGGGGGAAGATTTGTCAGGCATGTCTTACTAGAAACTGAGTGTGGTCAGTAGGAAGACTATTTTGGGAAATTATACTTTAATTCTCTCAGACATGTTTTAGGTTCATTAGCCCTTCCGCTGTTTCCTGTTGGGGCCAGGTCCACACTGGGGAGAAAGCTTCCCTACAGCATTGCTTTCTTGCTATTATCACAGAAACACAGGGCTAGTCCCTCAGTTCTGAGGATGTCACTCGAGGCATGTCATCAGATTACTGAACTGATCAGCTTTAAATCTATGAAGTGCATTTATCTTACTAAGAAGTTCAAAGGAAGATCAAAGCACTGTGGATTTAACAACACTGGTTCTCAGAAGGCCGCTATACTTAAGATTCCCTCCACTGGTCCCCTCACTATGACCCATGGAACTCCAGCAGGATTGAAGCTCAGGAAAAAAATAGAAAAAGGAGACAAGAGTCCTACCTCTGGGTGGAAGAGAGATTGAAGCCACATTGTTAAAAGAAAAGTTGTTAACCAGTCCTTGGAAAATTTAGAACATAGACCTCCAAGTTGTTCCCACATTCACCTGGGCAGCAAAGGTATCCCCAGAAAAGGAGCCTGGAATCACAGCATTTGGACACAGTGTGTGACCAGCTGCCTCAGTCTGGAAGAATTCATTCTTTGCTAGGTTGTGTTAACTCAACTTAGCATACATTTAGAATTACATTTCCCAGAATGCGCTTTACTCTAGCATTCTAGGTTAGTGTTGGTCAAGGAGGCATTTGTGCAAAATTTGGAGGACAGAGTAAAACACTTCCCATTACACTTGGAAGGACATTATGCTGAGTGAGGTAAGCCAGTCACAAACATATGAATATTGCATGATTCTACTTACTCGAGGTAACAAAAATAGTCTAACCGATGGAAGCAAAGACTAGAATGGTGGCTGCCAGGGTCTGCTTGATAGGAGAAATGGGAAGTCATTGTCAATGGGTATCAAATTTTAGTTAAGCAAGATGAATAAAATCTAGACATGTGCTGTACAACATTGTGCCAATAGATACAATACTACATTGTGTACTTGAAAAAGTCATTAAAACTGTAAATATCATGTTAATTGTTCTTACTTCAGTGAAAAGATAGCTGACAAAAGGAGTAGGCAGCTACAGAGAGAAATAAAATTAAGAAGGACATTTCTGTACATCAGAAACTGAGTAAACTACTTTGGACAGGCAAAAAAATTGCAGACCTTAAAACTCTCAAAAACAAGAAGCACAATTTTTTTGATTTTAAAAATTGTCCTTTTTATTCACTTAAAATCATTTTCTATTTTATATGATACAATGTCTTGTGCAAAGTAGGAGCTAAAAGGATTATTGAATAAAATAATAAACTAACAAATCAATGACAATTATTCCTGTCTTTCCCCTCGTAGTAGATTTCATCAGGTACAGAAAGACTGCACTTTTCCTAAATAACATCCCATTCCCTTTGCCTTACAGCAGCGAACCCTCTTGACTCACTCTGCCTTCATAAAATAGATCACATGGTATTGCCCATATGTAGGATACAGTGAAGAAATTTCCATTTGTTCTTCACAATGAAGGATGAATAAATATGCTTTACCTGGAAGTCGTGTGTTCCCTGGACTGATAATGGAAGAGGTTATAATGATCACACGCACTGCATGACCTTTCCATCTGCCAATGGGGACCTAGGAAGGGAAAGCCAGATGAAGAAGAACAGATAAGAGAGGGGCAAGAGGTGTTGGTAGAACTCACTTCAGTCAGTAATAACATATGAGACCCCAGAAAGTGGTTTTCTCTCAGACATATAAACAGGTAAAATAATCCTTACAGTGCATGACTATAGTGAGCATTAAAGCAGATCACATACAGAAGCCAGGGAGAGTGTCTGGACAAGAACTGTCAGCCCACCTGAGCCTGAGCACTTGCAGCAACATCTCACTGTCACTTCCCAAATGGGGCAGGAATGTTATTGCACAAAAGTACTGTTCTGCAGGTTATAAGATCATCTTCCTTAAATCCTAAGGAGGGAAGAGATGATTCTGGAAATAGCAGAAGAGTGCTTGGAGATAAGAACATGCTGTTGTAAAATAGTAGATCTGTAGAAACTCGCTGGGGTCTATGATACATGACTTTTGTGTCTGCTATCATCTGTGATAGCCACACGCACTATTTCCATTCTGAAGGTTTTTATCCTGCAGCCCTTACTCCTCACTGTGTTCCCAAGGACCAATACACATCCCTTCCTTGTTGAGGTAATCCTTCACGCCCTTGGAATCCTACAGTAATTGGCGTAAGCCTGTCTCACAACTTGATCACATGTCCTCTAACGTTTCTTTTCATTCAACTAGACAAAGTCCAATGAGAATAATATACCTTAAGCAGCACTTTCCTCATAAGATGTGTAAAGTGTCTGCTTTTATTTATATATATTTTTTAATCAATATTTTTTATTATGATGTTGTGGGGGTACAGTTAAGGGTTAGGTATACAAATACGTTTCATTCAGGCACCCTGTTGATAAGAGGTGTTTCCCCGTCCCCAGACAGATATTTGCTACCGTTAATCCCATCTCCCTCCCCCCCATAGTTTCCCACTACTGTCAGTCATTTTCTTATAGTATTACATTGGATGTTCAAGGTCCATTATATGAGTGAGAACGTGTGATACTCGGATCTTTGTTTCTGTGAGAGGTCGCTCAGTATTATAGACTCTAGTTCCATCCAGATTGCTGTGAAATTCATGATTTTGTTCTGTTTTACGGCTGCATAGTATTCCATCATGTATATGTACCACATTTGTTAATCCAGTCCTCTTTTGATGGGCAGCATGGTTGCTTCCAGTTTCTTGCTATTGGGAGCAATGCAGCAATAAACATACGTGTGTAGGTATCTTTTTTATAGAGTGATGTGAGTTCTTCAGGATATGTTCCCAGTAGGGGGATTGCGGGGTCATATGGGAGGTTGATATTTAGAGCTTTTAGGAATTGCCACACTGTTTTCCACAGAGGTTGCACTAGTTTACACTCCACCGACAGTGTAGAAGTGTTCCCTTTACGCCACACCCTCTCCAGCAGCTGTAATTTTTTGAGTTGTTGATAATTGCCGTTCTGACTGGAGTTAGGTGGTATCTCAGTGTGGTTTTGATTTGCATCTCCCTGATGATTAGTGAGGTTGAATATTTCTTCATGTGTCTGTTGGCTGCTCGGATGTCTTCCTTTGTGAAGTGTCTGTTCATATCTTTTGCCCATTTTATAATGGGGTTGTTTCTTTTTTCCTTTTCAGCACGTTTGAGTTCCTTGTAGATCCAAGATGTTAAGCCTTTGTCAGACCTGGAGTTGGCAAATACTTTTTCCCAGTCTGTAGGCTGTCTCCCTGCTCTCTTGATGGTTTTTTTGGCTTTGCAGAAGCTTGTCAGTTTAATGAAGTCCCACTTGTCTATCTTATCTCTTATGATCTGTGGGTTTCAGGTTTTGTTCAGGAATTGGATGCCAGTTCCGATTTCCATGAGGGTATGTCCTTCATTTTCTAAGGTTCTTATGGTTTGAGGTTTTACATTTAGGTCTCTGATCCATTTGGAGTTAATCTTTGTACATGGGGATAGATAGGGGTCCTGTTTCAATCTTCTGCATGTGATCAGCCAGTTTTCCCAACACCATTTAATGAATAGGTTCTCCTCTCCCCAGTGGAAGGTGGTGGAGGCTTTGTCAAAGATGAGTTGGTTGACAATTGAGGTTTTGCTTCTGGA